>NW_014543450.1:328444-334436 GCF_000741045.1 Vigna radiata var. radiata | reverse complement strand
GTGTTTCCTTTGGTTGAATGAAGACCCATTTTGTATTTCGTTTTTCTCTTCCTTGGCTGCAGTAATTTCGTTTTCCCTTTTGGTTTTCTTGGTTGGATGATGAAAATGGAGTTCTTGTTGAGTTTAGTAATGAAAAAGACTTGAGTTGATGCATGGTTGTTGGGAGCTTGAACCCTTTTCTTCTTGTTCTTTTGTTTTGATGGTTGGAAGTAATATATGAAATGGAGCATTGTGTTTCTTATGGAGAGCTGGACGGTGCTGCAAGGTGGAGTAGAAATTCCATTTTGATTTTCATAAAAGTTTGAAGAAAAGGGAGTGTTAGGTTGGTTAGTAGAAGTTGAAATCTGGGGTTGTTGTTCTTGTAAGCTTTTGCAATTGAAACTTTCGAGTCTTTGGGTGTGTTCTCGCTTTGGAGAAGGGAAGAAACAATTTGGATGATTGTGTTGGTGAAAGAAAACCATGTAGGAGTGGTGAAAGGAGAGAGAATGGGCACATTTAATTTTTACCCGATTTGGACAAGCATAATATGAGCACATTGTCATAGAAAGAAGATTTCCATTTTGGTCTTGCCTTTTGCTGGCAATACTGCCGTGAGTTGCTTGAATATTGGGAGGTCTTGTGTTGTTTATTCCCTTTGACTTTGCACATGTGGCATCTTGATAGAAGAATTTAAGCANTTTTTNACTTGTGGANTTNTTTTTGAAGCACTTTTTGTAACCATCACTTGGTAGCTCACATAAATTTGTGGTATTGGAGTGTGCTACCATATTTTGCTGCATGGAAGGGATAAAGTGACGGTTTTGGGAGTGTAGAAAGGCACATGTGTGTTGTCTTGAAAATTGGAGCACATGGACAAAAGGAGGCAACATATTAAATTAATTGTTGAATGAAGAGAATGAAGGGACTTTTGGGCATGGGAGGTCACGACCCAAGGGGTCTTCTGAGACCATTTTCATTTCCAATTTCTTTATTTGGTGCACACTTGGTGACATGAATTGCTAGAAAAAAAAGTTGTGTTTGCTTATTTCTTTTGTTATAAATTAATTTGCATATTAGGATTAATTGCTTTTGATTTCTCTAATTTAGTCTTGCATTTAAATTAATTTGACCTTGTTAGATAGTTGTGTGTAATAGTGTTGGTATCTAGTATTTTATTTTATTTTGTCTTAATGTTGTCTTGTATTTGTGGTCTTGTTAGTTTAATTACCATGCTAGCTTAAATTAGTTTGTTTGCATCTGTGTCTTTATTGACTTCTTCAATTTTTGCAAAACCCTTTTTACAAACTCCCCCCTTTCGTGTTAGACTCGATTCTTGAACCACAAAATTGGTCTTTGGGAGACGACTTAGGGGTCATTCCCTAGCTATACTGCATTTATTTGCACATCAAATTTATGTGGGTTGCGACAGCTCACCACTTTCCTCAACAATCCTTCTTTGTTGGATGCAGTGGTGGAGGAGACGTCTTTGGTCCACCCCACCTACCCTTCCATCTGACTCAGGGAGTTTCTTTTCTCCTTCCCCTTTCCCTACTTTTATTGCACTTGTCCATGATTTGTTGATTGTTCTGATTTTTGATCTGATAATTGTCCATGATCTGATGATCTATGTAGTTTAAGTGTTGTCTATTGGGGGAGACTTTGAATTTTCTTTGTTAGTTTATGTTTTCTGCATTAATTTTTTTTTTGTTTTCTAGGTAGTTGTTGTTTTGTTTTCTGAACAATTTTGCATGTTTCTCTTGATTTTTGGACTTTGTTTAGGTTGTTAGTTTTTCCTTCACTTCATTGATACTCTGATTTGTTGGATTCCTTGCTTTTCTTTGCTTGGAAGATGATCATGATGTTTAAGAGTTGAATTGATTGTAACCGTATTACCTGTGTGAGATTTGAGCCATTTGATGATCTTTCTTGTGTGTGATATGTCTCTTGATTGCTTGCACATATGCCTTGGCTTGACTCTTCTTGATGATTCTTGATTGATATGCATGTTTGGAAGTGATAAAGGCAATTTTGTTGTTGAGCCTCTCTAGCCAAATGAGCCTACCCTGTTTTGATCCTTTGATAGCCCTTTTAAGCCTATACTTTTCCCCATTTCTTTGTTTTCAATCTCATACACTAGCCATAACTGAAAAAACCATGATTACCTTAGCCTTAGGGAATTTTGGAGCTTTGGAATTGTTTTGGGAATAAGTGTGGTCTCCTGGGAGTTTTAGATGAATTGACTAGTGAGTCCTCTTCTTGTCGTGTTTTTGTAAATATGTGGTGTATCTTGTCAATCTCATGGTCCGGAATGCATCTCCTAGTAACCTGGTCACTGCACAACTTCCATAGATGTGGGTCATCCCAAATATAATACTTAGCATCACTCTTAATTTTAGCAATTTGAGCACGTGATGCTAAGGGAGGAAAAACAGATGCAACCAAATAATTTACGATGTGTGCAAACCAAGGAGTAGGGTGAGTATATGAAATCATCAACAAACTCTCATCAGGAAAGTCATCCTGGATGGGTAAAACATTAGCTTCTTTCTCAGCGCTCTCAATCCTGCTGAGGTGGTCTGCAACCAAATTTTGTGCTCCACTCCGGTCTCTGATTTACAAGTCAAACTCTTGGAGTAGTAGTATCCACCTGATCAATCTTGGCTTTGACTCAGCCTTTTTCAACAGAAACTTCAGAGCTGCATGGTCAGTATACACAATAACAGGTGATCCCAAAAAATATGACCTGAACTTATCAAGGACAAAAACAATTGCCAACAACTCTTTTTCAGTTGTGGTATAATTTGCTTGGGCAGCATCCAAAGTGAGTGAAGCTTAGTAGATCACTCTCGGCAGCTTGTCAATCTTTTGTGTCAAGACAGCCCCAATGCATAGTTAGACGCATCACACATGAGCTCAAATGGGGCTGTCCAATCAGGTGCCTGAATGATCGGGGTGGTGGTCAAAGCTTCCTTCAAGCAATCAAACGCCTGTTTGCATTTGTCATTAAAATCAAAGTCAATCTCCTTCTGCAACAGTCTGGACAAAGGAAGCGCCTGTAGAAACCTGCATGTCCAAGAAAAGATCGCACCTCTCGCACGCAAGAGGGGTAAGGCAACTGCGAAATCACAGATATCTTAGCATGCATCAATGGAGGATCCATACACAGTAAAATCATCCATAAACACCTCTATGCAACTCTCAAGAAAGACGCTAAAAATGCTAAGCATGCACTACTGGAAAGTACCAGGGGCGTTGCATAGGCCAAAGGGCATCCTCCTATAGGCAAAAATGCCAAAGGGGCAGGTGAATGTGGTTTTCTCTTGATCCTAAGGAGCAATGTTTATTTGAAAGTAACCAAAAAAACCATCAAGAAAACAATAATGAAACTTACCTGTCAGGCGCTCCAACATCTGATCAATGAATGGCAGGGGGGAGTGATCTTTCCTGGTTGCTTGATTGAGCCTCTTATAATTAATGCAGACTCTCCAACTGTTCTGCACTCTTGTGGGAATAAGCTCATCCATATCATTTTTCACAACAGTGAGGCCAGTCTTCTTGGGCACAACATGGATGGGGCTCACCCACTGACTGTCTGAAATAGGAGCTTGCAAAAGCTTCGTCACCTCCTTCTTAATCACGTCCAAGATCACGGGGTTTTGCCTTCTCTGCGGCTGTCTCACTGGTTTTGCCCCATTTTCCAACAGAATCCTATCATGCATGTGGATGGGCTAATACCAGGGATGTCTGCCAAACTCCAACCTATGGCTTTCTTATGGGCCCTCAACACTCCAAGCAATCTCTCCTCTTGAACAGAATCAAGGGAGGTAGAAATGATCACAGGTTTCTTCTCATCATCCTCCAAGTACACGTACTTGAGGTTATCTGGGAGGTGTTTTAGCTCTAGAGTAGGTTCCTGCAAGTCAGATTCAAGTGTACTTCCTGCAACATGGTTAATGCATTATGACTCTAAAGAGTGTACAGGGAAAGGTAGAACACCCATCTCATCACAATCCAAATCAATGTCCATCACAGATATGTCAACAACATCATCAATATCATGCATAGCATCAATATCCTAGACATCACAATCCTCATCAAAATCCACAACATTATCAACATCATTCTCAAATCCTGATTCAATGCATGGATGTAAAGAAGATAGAAAAGAATGCTTCTTCTCATGCAAAGAGTGAAAGTCATCAACAACATACTCATCAATAATGTCATCCAACATGTCAATCCTAAAAAGAGAATGGTCCTCAGCTGGAAATTTCATTGCATCAAGGATATTAAAATGAACAACAATATCGGCAAATTCCATAGACAAAGTTCCAGCATACACATCAATTTTAGTTCGAGCAGCTTTCAAAAATGGCCTGCCTGAGATAATAAGAGCAGATCCATGAGAGAATCCCTCCTCCATCTCCAAAACATAAAAGTCAGCAGGAAAAATCAATTCACCAACCTTAACCAAGACATCCTCTACGAAACCTCTTGGGTGGGTAACACTCCTATTGGCCAACTGAATGACCACACCCATGCTTTGCAAAGGACCAAGAGACAAAGATGTATATATGGACAAAGGCATGACATTAATGGAAGAACCTAAATCAAGCATGGCATTCTCAAATTTACTATTTCCAATCACACAAGGAATGCAAAATATACCTGGGTCCTTGCACTTTTCAGGAATGTGCGGGACCGGCTTACCAATAAGCGTAGATACATTCCTGCCCATGCTGATCCTTTCACTGCCTTTCATTTTCCTCTTGAGTGTGCACAGATCCTTCAATAATTTGGCATACTTCGGTATCTACTTGATTGGATCAAGTAAAGGTATGTTCACCTCTACTTTCCTGAAGGTCTCCAACATTTCCTTATCCACCTCTTCCGTCGTTTTGCTAGGAAGTGCCCGTAAAGGGAATGGAAGAGGGATAGGTCGGTCAACCAAAGGAGAAGGTGCGGTAGTGGTGGTGGTGGAAGAGGGAGAAGATCCACCTGAAGAAGAACCACCAGCTGGAGAAGAAGATCCACCCACCTCAAATGCCCTGCGTGGACCATTGATGAAGGTTGAAAAACAATTATTTTCATATGACATTTTAGACCTAATTACGCCCTTTACTACCTGGAATGAGCTCCGAATCAAGAAAAACTCAATAAATGAGTCTATAGAGAATCGAAAGTTGTTTTTAGCGATATTATGCTTGTTTTGCATTGTTTTGCAGCTATTTTGAGGAAATAAAGAATGGAGCTGAAAGATAGAGGTCGTAGACTCAAGAAAAGAGAAGAAAATTGAAGATTTGAAGAGTCAACGCACAGCCCGGTGGCAAATTACACCGCTGGGTGATGAAGGTTGAAAAATAGTGATTTTCATATGTCAATTTGGACCAAATTACACCCTTTACTACTCGGAACGAGCTTAGAATCAAGCAAAACTCAATAAATGAGTCTGGAGAGAGTCAAAAGNTGTTTTTAGCGATTTTATGCTTGTTTTGCATTGTTTTGAAGCTAATTTGAGAAAAGTGAAGAATGGAGTTGGAGATACAGGTCGTTGACTCAAGAAAAGAACAGAAAAATGAAGTTTTGAAGAGTCGACGTACCGCCCGGCGGCACACTTTAACCGCCAGGCGGTCCTGGACGACGAGTAGGCAGCATCTCAAGCTGAGAGAAACCGCCGGGCGTTGGCAATTGCCGCCGGGCGGTGGCGGCAAGTTATGGGAAACCGCCGGGCAGCACACTTAAACCGCCCGACGGTGGCACGCTAGACTTGGGCCTGATTTTGACGCGCTCCTCGCCTATAAATACCCCTACTACGAATTCAGAGTCATTCTTTTGACAGGGGAAGACAACCAGACCTAATTTTGCTCTCTAGAGAGGATCTCTTGGATGCTTAGGCTCCTTTTCATCTTTTCTAGGGTTTGCTCTTTCATTCTTCTTCCATTTTTCATCTAGTTTCACCATGTCCATGGTGAACTAAACCCTATTGTTGTTGGGGAATACAATGTAATCTTTT
>NW_014543450.1:324571-327589 GCF_000741045.1 Vigna radiata var. radiata | reverse complement strand
ACAATACATACTAGAAGCAGGAAAAACCAACAACCTTTGCTAGAAGGTCTACCATACGAGAGGAGGAAGAGACACCCGTTTTGTGAAAGATCTCTTTCTCCAGAAGTTACTCCACCTGAGACTGTTGAACCAAATCTTGAGGAGATGGCCAATCAATCTCCTCCTAGACGCATTCTAGGGGACGCAGCTCACACAGTTGGCCCCTTGAATTTTAACAGCATTGCAGTGCCAACAGACAATACAACCAGCATGGTGACGAGTCTGGCACTTATCCAGTTAGTCCAGAACAACCAACTTCATGGGTTGTGAAATGAAAATCCTTACAAGCATTTGACAGTCTTTGGAGAAATTTGCAACATAGTGAAGATAACTGGAGTGACGGACAACAGAGTCAAACTTAGTTTGTTTCCTTTCTCACTGGGAGGAAATGCAAAAGACTGGTTGAATTCTTTCCCGGAGGGGACATTCAAGACGTGGGAAGCAGTGGTCCAACAGTTTATTACTAAATTCTTCCTACCACCAAAGATCAATCAGGGGAAGTTAGAAATCTCTTCTTTTAAACAAGGAATGGGAGAAACACTGGGGCAAGCATGGGATACATTCAAAGGATTGTTGAGAGCAACCCCAGTTCATGGGTTTGATAAAGCTTCATACTTGCTAGCATTCCTTGGAGGTTTGCGCGCTCAGACCAAAATAATGATAGATGCCTCGGCTGGAGGTAGCATTAATAGAAAGACAGAGGATGAGGCTTACAACTTAATTGAAGAGATGACTCTCAATGAAGTGTCGCTGAATGAAAGAGGCACGCAAAAAGGAGGACTTTTACATCTCCCCATTGAAGACGCAACAACAGCACAAAATCACCTCCTCAGTCAGAAATTGGACAAGTTGCTAAAGGTCGTTTCTGAACTTCCTCGGGGACTCAGAAATATTTCCCAGGCACAACAATTATGTGATTTGTGTGGTGGTGACCATATTAATGGTCAATGTGCTTTTACAGAAGAGATGCAGCAAGACATAAATTATATGGGGGCCCAATTTTAGTACAAACAGGGAAATTTTCACCAAGGTAACTCTAACCAAGGTTGGAAAAATCATCCAAGTATTGGGCAAAGCCAGAATGCTTCTTCGGGTCAAGGAGGAAACATCCGGCAGCAACAACCATTACCTCTATGGCAACAAGTAAGTAATTTGACTGAGTCTGTCAGAGCCCTGAGTAATCGATTTGATGACTTCTACAAAAGATATGAGCAGCAAGTGAATAACAATCAGGCCAACTTTAAATCACTGGAGTCACAAATTGGGCANCTGGCAACAAGGATAGAAATTACAGAAAAAAATCAGTTTAGGGCCAGCACTGAGGCTAACCCTAAGAGGGAATGCAAGATTATGACAAGTCAGAGTGGTTGGGACGAAGACAGTCGAGATGGTTGGGAGGAAGATATTGAACCATTCCATGTGGTTAACAGTGAAGAAGAAGAGACGTTAATGGGTGAATTCTTTGAACCCTTGAGCAGTGAAGATAAAGGAGAGGAAAATATTAAGGAAAAAGAAGTTGATGAAGTGACGGTGTCACCTTTAGAAATTGAGCAGAGTCCTCCCCATTCAGAAAGAATCAAAAATCACAAGGAGGATGAGATGGAGCTTACTGATGAAGAAGAGGATCTTGTTGTTCACCCACAAAAGAGTAATTATCCTCATAAGGCTAAAGATCCAGGGTGTTTAACACTGTTATGTTCCCTGAATGATTGGGATGGGGAAGCTATGATAGATTCTGGATCCAGCATAAACTTGATACCCACGGAACTTTTGAAGGAAATCGGTGGACTTGTGTTGAAACCCTCTGATTTGACAATAACAATGGCAGACGGTTCTAAAAAAAGGCCAGTAGGAATGGTGGAAGATGTTGTTGTGCGAATAGACTGTCTTGAGTTTTTAGCAGATTTCATTGTCATGGATTTTAAAACAGAAGATGAGCATCCTGTGATTTTTGGGCGACCCTTCATGGCAACATCAAAGATGTTTATTGATAAGGAAGAGTGTTGTGCTTAATTATTGAATATTTTAATAGCTCTCTTGACTCAAGGATTTTGCATTCTAGAAAAACCAATTCATTCTTGTTAATCCAACCTCATTACAAGCCTTGGAAAAGTCCTTTTGATGGCATTTGCATGTAAAGATGTTGACTGCTTGAGATGAATGGCAATTTTGTTTCATGTGACTTGTGAACAATAGAGAGTTGGAGTGTCACCTTAAACACTTGAGTGATTGAGTGAAACACTTACTTGGTATGAATTGTTAAATTTCATGAGTACATTTTTGCTTAGTGGATTGATCATTCATAGTGTATAACATCTATTGTGCAATCGCTGGATTGAAAGCATGCATGCATCTTATTTTGGATTTCACTAAAGATATTGATTTGAGTAATTTTGTCATGTACCTTGGGGATTGTTGAGGCATTGGATGAAACAGTGTAAAGCCAAGTTTTGTTTGTTTGTTGTTTTGTTTTGTTTTGCTTGAGGACAAGCAAAATTCTAAGTTTGGGGTGTTGATGAAGGTTGAAAAACAGTGATTTTCATATGTCAATTTGGACCAAATTACACCCTTTACTACTCGGAACGAGCTTAGAATCAAGCAAAACTCAATAAATGAGTCTGGAGAGAGTCAAAAGCTGTTTTTAGCGATATTATGCTTGTTTTGCATTGTTTTGAAGCTAATTTGAGAAGAGTGAAGAATGGAGTTGGAGATACAGGTCGTTGACAAAAGAAAAGAACAGAAAAATGAAGTTTTGAAGAGTACCGTACCGCCCAGCGGCACACTTAAACCACCGGGCGGTCGAGGACGAGGAGTAGGCAGCATCTCAAGCTGAGAGAAACCGCCGGGCGTTGGCAATTGCGGCCGGGCGGTGGCGATTGCCGCCGGGCGGTCTCGGCAGATTATGGGAAACCGCCGGGCGACACACTTAAACCGCCCGGCGGTGGCACGCTGGACTTGGGCCTGATTTTGACGCGCTCC
>NW_014543450.1:319438-322646 GCF_000741045.1 Vigna radiata var. radiata | reverse complement strand
TTTTGCATGTTAATATTTTTGTTCTCAAATCAATTTATTAATTTTTATTTTCAAGTCTTATTATTTTAATTCACGTGAACGAGAAAGCTAATCGAGTCTCTTGGGAAGAACGATATTGGGTTTTACCAATTATATTACTTGAACGATTTGGTACGCTTGCCAATCCGTCAACAAGTTTTTGGCGCCATTGCTGGGGACTCGAGGTTTATTTTTCTAGTAGTGTGAATTAATTGAATTTGACTTGGTTGTAATTATTTTTGTTTTATTTTTGTTAATTGCGTTTTATTTTATNTTTCTGTAAAAGTGCTTTTAGGGTGTGTTTCTTGTGNATGCAGGAAATGATACATACTANAAGCANGAAAAACCAGCAACCTCTGTTACNAGGTCTACCATACGAGAGGAGAAAGAGACGTTCTTCATGTGAGAGATCTCCTTCTCCAGAAGTTATTTTGCAGTCTTCGCTTGAGACTTTTGCACCAGATCTTGAGGAGATGGCCAACCAACCTCCTCCTAGACGTACTTTGTGGGACGCAGCAAATGTAGTAGGCCCCTTAAACTTCAACAACATAGCGGTTCCAGCTGACAATGCATCCAACATGATGATGAGTCCGACGCTCATCCAATTAGTCTAGAACAACCAATTCCATGAACTGTCAAATGAAAATCCTTACAAGCATTTGACTATTTTTGGTGAGATTTGCAACACGGTCAAGATAACTGGAGTGCTGGATGACAGAGTCAAATTTATTTTGTTTCCTTTCTCTCTTGGAGGAAATGCAAAAGATTGGTTGAATTCTTTCCCTGAAGGAACGTTCAGGACTTGGGAAGCGGTGTCACAGCAATTTGTAATTAAATTCTTCCCAATTCCAAAAATCAGTCAAGGGAAGCTGGAGATCTCTTCGTTTAAACAAGGGATGGAGGAAACTCTCGGGCAAGCATGGGATAAATTCAAAGGTTTTTTTAGGGCGACCCCAGTTCATGGGTTCAATAAAACTTCATATTTGCTTGCATTCCTTGGAGGTTTACATGCTCATTCCAAGATGATGATAGACGCCTCAGCTGGAGGAAGTATCAATAGAAAAACGGAAGATGAGGCGTATGACTTGATTGAAGAGATGGCTTTAAATGAAGTGTCACAGAGTGAGAGGGGCACACAAAAAGGAGGACTCTTACATCTTCCTACTGAAGACGCTGCAACTGCGCAGAATCACCTTCTGAGCCAGAAATTGGACAAGTTGACAAAGGTCCTCTCTGAACTTCCTAGGGGACTTGGAAATATTTCTCAGGAACAACTACTTTGTGATTTATGCGGTGGTGACCATATCAATGGTCAATGTGCTTTCACGGAGGAGATGCAGCAGGATGTGAATTATATGGGAGCCCAATTTCAATACAAGCAAGGGAATTTCAACCAAGGTAATTCTATCCAAGGTTGGAAAAATCATTCAAGTATTGGGCAGAGTCAGAACAACTCATCTGGACAAGTGAACAACTTCAGGCAGCAACAACCCTCTCCTTTATGGCAGCAGGTTAACAGCTTGACTGAGACAGTTAGAGACTTAACTGACAGATTTGAAAAATTTTTGAAAGTTTATGAGTCTCAACAAGCAAGTGATTAGGCCAACTTTAGATCACTAGAGACACAGATTGGACAGTTGTCTAAGAGGGTTGAAATCACTGAGAATAATCAATTCCGGGCTAACACTGACGTTAACCCAAAGGAGGAGTGCAAAGTTGTTACAACAAGAAGAAAAAGGAAGCCAGAGGAGGAAACAATTGAGATCGAAAGCAATGAGGATGAAGAGGCGAAGAGGATTCATAATGGGCATAAGAGTTGTGAAGAGAAGAAAGCCGAAAGAGAAAAAGAGAAGGAAGGTATCAAAGAAGCAATCCGTAATATTCTCGATGAGGAGCCCATTAATCCTAGAACATCTTCTCAAACTTCTGAATATGATGAGAGGATCAAATACTATTTGGGAAAGTTACTTGATCTGGGCTATGAAGAAAATCAGGAGCAGTGGGCAAAACCCAGGAAGAAGAACCATCCGCAGAAACTAGAGGATTCGGGAGCTTTGACTCTTCCTTGCGTCATAAAAGATGTAGATTTAGGAGAAGCTTTGATTGATTCAGGATCAAGCATTAATCTGGTGCCTCTCAGTGATTTTAAGAGGATGAGAGGGATAGAATTAAAGCCCACTAAAGTGATCTTAACAGTGGCGGATGGGTCTAGGAAGAAACTAGTTGGAATGGTGGAAAATGCAATTGTTCGGATTGAGGAGTTGGAATTTTTGGTTGATTTTATAATGGTGGATATGAAAAATGATGGAAAAAAATCATTAATCTTGGGAAGACGATTCATGCGGACTTCCAAGATGGTTATACGTTTCCATGATGGAGGAATAAAATTGAGGGATTATAACCGAGTGTTTATTTATGGCTCTGAAGAAACTGTGCAGAGGGCAGTCAGGAAAGTGAAGTATAAAAGGGCCCAAAGTGATGTTGCAAAGGAAGAAAAATCCACAGGTATTAATTATCATTACAATTATAATGCCTTGCAGATTCATGAGAAAATAAAGGTGTGCAAGAAGGAGTCAACCCCTTCAGAGGATATGTCATTCCTGCGGGGCCTTGCAGTGCGATTTAAAAACAAGAAGTGGATTGTCAACAAAAAGCTTAAAGATGAAGGAATAGTGGAGATTAGAAGACCTTATTCCACAGTGATCAAGAAGGTGGACCGAAGAAAAGTGAGCCGGTGGGATGATGAAGATCCCCATGTGAAGAAGAAGAGTTGAACTTGCTGGAAATCAATTTTTGTATTTTTAAGAACAATTTTCATTTTTCAGTTATTTGCATTTTTTTTTATTTCCGTTGGAACATGTACTGTTTGAATTTGTGGAACAATTGTTGGGTAGCATCTATTGAGGGATGCTAAATTTTTGGTATCAACTGAAGGATATCCGGAAGGTACACCTACTGATGGGTGGTGGAAGGAAGTGCACTTACTAACAAGTGCCAAACAGGTTTGGGTCAGGCTCGTGACGTTAAACAAGCGCTACTAGGAGGCAACCTAGAGTTTCTTCTTTTACTCTTTGCATTTTAAATTCCTAGAATAGGTTGAATTTTAATTTTAGTGTGTATCCTTGGCTTGAATATTTTTCCTGAAAATGTTTGACTGACTGATGTGCATGATGGATCTATTTGATGATTA
>NW_014543450.1:310439-318818 GCF_000741045.1 Vigna radiata var. radiata | reverse complement strand
TTGTATTCCGGAAAAACCAATTTTTCTTGTTAGCTCAACCTCATTACAAGCCTTGAAAAAAGTCCTTTTGATGGCATTTGCATGTAAAGATGTTGATTGTTTGAGATGAATGGCAATTTTGTTTTATGTGACTTGTGAACAATAGAGAGTGGAGTGTAACCTTAAACACTTGAGTGATTGAGTGAAACACTTGCGTGATATGAATTGTTAATTTTCATGAGTGCATTTTTGCTTAGTGAATTGGTCATTCATAATGTATAACATCTGTTGTGTAATCTCTGGATTGAAAGCATGCATGTACTTTGGGATTTCACTGAGGATATTGAATTGAGTAGTTTTGTCATGTACTTTGGGATTGTTGAAACATTGGATGGAAGAAGATAAAGCCATGTTTTGTTTTGTTTTTTTTATCTTGTCTGCTTGAGGACAAGCAAAGTTCTAAGTTTGGGGTGTTGATGAAGATTGAAAAACAGTTATTTTCATATGTAATTTTAGACCTAATTACGCCCTTTACTACTTGGAATGAGCTCAGAATCAAGCAAAACTCAATAAATGAGTCTGTAGAGAGTCGAAAGCTGTTTTTAGCGATATTATGCTTGTTTTGCATTGTTTTGTAGCTATTTTGAGGAAATGAAGAATGAAGCTGAAAGATAAAGGCCGTAGACTCAAGAAAAGAGAAGAAAATTGAAGATTTGAAGAGTCCACGCACCGCCCGGCGGCAAATTAAATCGCTGGGCGGTCCAGGGCGAGAAGTAGGCATGAGCGTTGGTGCTGGACGGTTTTGAGGGAAACCGCCGGGCGGTGACGACTGCCGCCGGGGGGTTTGGAGGATTATGGGAAACCGCCAGGCGGCACACTTAAACCGTTGGGCGGTGTTCCGTTGGGCCTGGGCCTGTTTTCTATTGCGCTCCTCACCTATAAATACCCCTATTTCGAATTCAGAGTCATTCTTTTGACAGGGGAGGACGACCAGACCTAATTTTTCTCTCTGGTGAGGATCTCTTGGATGCTTAGGCTCCTTTTCATCTTTTCTAGGGTTTGCTTTTCCAGTCTTCTTCCATTTTTCATCTAGTTTCACCATGTCTATGGTGAACTAAACCCTATGGTAGTTGGGGGAAACAATGTAATCTTTTGATACTCTCTTTTATTGAAACTCTTGATTATTTATATGGTTTGCATATGTTTGATGGTTAATTGTTGGGTTCTCATCTGTGCTTAAGGCCTTTATCGTTTAACTCATTCGGTAACTGTTGTTTGTCTTTATTGATACAGGGACGTACAGTAATGTCTTGAACTGGTGAGTAATTTCTTGATTTTGCAATACCACCTAGGGATAGGGGTAGGACGAACAATTGCGTTAACTTCTGTTTATAATGCGGTATTAATTGCTAGGGGAGGCTAGGGATAGCAAGCCAGTAGTTAATATTAGGCTCTTTTCGCCGAGGGATCGGGTTAAGGGTAGGCTAAGAAAGTCGCGTGACAGTTAATTAATCAAACTAATAATTCAGGAGGAGTAGATAAGAGAGAGCGAATTAGATGAAATTGTAAAGCCCCAACAACTCCATTCATCCATTGTTTTCTTTTATCAATTGAATCAATCTATTTTGCATGTTAATATTTTTGTTCTCAAATCAATTTATTAATTTTTACTTTCAAGTCTTATTATTGTAATTCACGTGAACGAGAAAGCCAATCAAGTCTATAAAGTCTCTTGGGAAGAACGATATTGGGTTTTACCAATTATATTACTTGAACGATTTGGTACGCTTCCCTGATCTGAGGGTTATGGCACTCACATTCCCCGGATTCTGCACAGTATGGGATGGTAGCTTATCAGAATTCTGAGACTGTGCCTGGTTAAGCTGAGTAGCCATCTGACTCATCTGGTTAGTGAGACTCTGTATGGAAGCTCTAGTCTCCTGCTGAAATTGCATGTTATCTTTCTGAAACTGCATGGTCTCTTTCTAAAACTGTATGGTCTCTTTCTGAAACTGCATGGTCTGCATGGTCATCTGTCTCACTAACTCTTCCAATGAAGGCTCAAAAGAAGTAGAAGGTTAGGCAGCTGATGGGGCAGGTGCCTCTTGCTACTATTGTTGTTGCTGCCTCAGGTTTTGTTGCATAGGTGGAGGCACATATCTGTTAGCTCCCCCATCTAAGATTGGGGTGATTCTTCCACCCTAGGTTGTACCTATTGTTGGACAAGTCATAATTCTGCTGTTGTGGCTGCCTGTTGTTGTAAATGCTAGTAGCATAAGCCTGAGGCGCATCAGAGGCAGCTGAGGGCTGCAAAGTAGGACAAGCATCTGTGTAGTGGTCACTAGAAGTACAAACAGCACATAGTCGTGCAACAGATGCGGATGAAGCTGTAGGTTTCTGGTTGGTTGCCAACTGTGTCACTAACTTCGTAAGAGATTCAATCTTGTCTTCCAACTTGCTTTCAATAGCTGATAAAGACTGAGCAACAACATCATGTACGCCCCTTACCACAATGGCATCATTCCTGGCGCTAAACTGCTGGGAGTTGGAAGCCATCTTCTCAATCAATTGCCTGGCCTCAGCAGGCGTGGTGTCTCCAAGAGCACCACCACTGGCAGCATTAATCATACCCCGATCCATGTTGTTCAAACCCTCATAGAAATACTGGATAAGGAGTTCTTCAGGTATCTGATGGTGGGGACAACTTGCACAAAGTGTCTTGAATCTCTTCCAATACTCATATAAGCTCTCTCCACCAAGCTGCCTAATCTTAGTTATGTCTTTTCTGATAACTGTGGTCCGGGATGCTGGAAATAATTTCTCCAAGAACAGCCTCTTCAGATCATCCCAGCTAGTGACGGATCTAGGCGCCAAACTGTAGAACCAATCCTTAGTAACACTTTCCAAAGAATGAGGGAATGCCTTCACGAAGATGTGATCTTCAAGAACATCATGCGGTTTCATAGTGGAATAGACAATGTGGAATTCCTTCAGATGCTTATGCGGACTCTCACATGCAAGGCCATGAAACTTGGGCAACAAATGGATCAGTCCAGTCTTGAGAACAAATGGAACGTCCTCATCAAGATATTGGATGAACAAGCTTTCAATATCGAAATCAGGTGCAGCCATCTCCCTAAAAGTCCTCTCACGAGGTGGAGGTTGTGCCATATTGTTCTCAGTATGAAAAATAATAGAATCAGGTGCAGATGCAACAGATGCAGTGGATGCACTATGCACAAAGTACTCAGCAGTGGGATGCACGGTATCTAATGGAACAGACTCTAAAGACACATTCCTAGAATGCCTAACTAACCTATGAAACTTCCTATCAATCTCAGGATCAAAGGGTGGTATGAATCCAGGATTTCCTCTAGTCATGCACTAAATCACAAGACCCTGTAATCATGAAACAATAGCACAAAGAAAATTCAAAACACAGAAAACAACACAAGACAACAAAGCGACACTATCACAAACACAACACAACACAACTCACTCAACACAGACACAAGACACAAAACTGAACCGTTGGTCCCCGACAACGGCGCCAAAATTTGATGGGTGTTGCGGCCCATACAAATTTGATTGCATATGAGAAATGCAGTATAGCTAGGAAATGACTCCTAGGTCATCTCTCAAGGACCAATTTTGCGGTTCAAGAATTAAGTCATACACAAAAGGGGGGCGTTTGTGAAAACGTTGTGGTGAATACAGACGAATTAACTGAAATCCAAAACACAGATGCAAACAAAGATGTAAACATAGATCTAAAGAAAACGGTTTCAAACACAAACTAAAGAAGGTTGGTCATTAACTTAACTACAATGTTTCCAATCACAGATCAACAAAATAAGGTTGCAACTCAAACCTCTAATCCAACAAAGTTAACCAACTAAGCAAAGGTTAACCCTGTTTTCATAAAAGCGAACTAAGCGAACACAGTGTTAATATCAAATCTAAATTACACAATTCAGTTACATCAACTAAGAGAAGATGTAACACCAACTGGGCAACTAAGCGTATACCCAATTGCAAGTGCAAAAATATAATTCACATTAACCAAGTCAGAGTGCACAAACAATCACAATTCAAGAATCTCAAGGAAACAGTGCAATATCGTCAATGACCAACCAAACTAATTTAAGCTACCATGGAAATTAAATTAACACTATTAAAAACCTTAGACAACATTCAAACATCAAATACTCTNGCAAACAAATTAACAAACANANTTAAAATTAATTAAACTCAAAACTTACTCAAACACATAAAANNAGTTCAACCTACTAATTAAACTAAGTGAAAACAAGAGAAATTAACAAGCCTATTTAACTTCTAGTAATTTATGTGAACCAAGGTGCAATTAACAAATAAATTAAAAGTCCAAATGGCCAAGAAAACCTCTAGGGTCGTGAGTCACCAAGCACCATATCCAAACTTAACTTTCTTTCTTCAATAAGCTACCAAATGTGTTGACTTCTTCTCCCATGTGCACCATTTTCCAAGGAAATTAACATGTGCCTTTCAATTCATTCAAGACCTTCCATTCTCTCCTCCCATGCAGCAAAATAAAATGAAACCACACACCAAGCCACAATTGCCGTGAGCAATGCAAAGAGCTTCTACAAAAGTTGCTTCAAAAACCAATGTGCAAATGGAAGATACTTTGGATGGTCTAACCAATGTGCCATGTAAGCAAGGTCCAATGAAAATAAACACCATAAACTTCCATTCCCTTGTGCTTCTCTCGGCAGATTGCAATGCTAAAGGTAAGACCAAAAAGGAAACATTCCTTGAGTCAAAACTAGCATCTTTTGTGTTGGTCCAAAAGTGGTAAAAATTAAATGAACAAATTCCTCTCTCCTACAAATACCAAACGTTTTTTTATTCTTCAGCAACATGCATCAAAATGCTTTCCTCCACCCTCCAAAACCGAAATTCAACTCAAAGGAACAAAGTTCAAGTTGCAAATTAACACAAGAACAATAAACCCAAACTTCTACTCATCAATCCACTTCTAAAACTAATTTTTCTTCAACTTTCTTTGCAAAAACGAAAATAAAACCTAAACCATCAACTCCAGCTCTGTCCAGCCACCATAACAACACAAAAATTTGGTCCATTCCTTGTTTCAAACATCAAAAACGAAAACCAAGAAGAAAGGGTCCAAACCACAACACCACACATCAACTTAAGCTCTCTTCAACCCAAAACTCACATAGAACTCCATTTTTATCATCCAACCAAATAAAATGCAAGGAAAAACGAGAAGAACAGCAGAAAATGAAGAGGAAAACGAAATATAAAGTTACTCAAGCCCAACATCCACAATATTGGCAAATAAAAAATATGTATGAATGGGGTTGTTGGCGTTTACAATTTCATCCTTATCCACCCTCTTATATCTACTATTCTTATTAAATTCGCTTTATTATCAATGTCATGCAACTTTCTAAATTACTCAAAACTCGATTCCTCGGCGAAGAGAGCCTATTACCAATTACTAGTTTACCATTCCTAGTCTCCCTAGTAATTACCAACGCATTAAAGTACAGAAGCTTAAAGCAATTGACAATCATACTCCTATTCCTAGGCTGTATTTCATAGTCAAGAGAATTCTAATCAGTTCTAGACTTCCCCGTACGTTCCCGTATCAACAAAATCAAATATCATAACACCAAATGAGTTAAACGATTTAAGCATTAACATAAAAAAAGAAAACCCAAACAATTGATAATAAAAGCATGTGAATATAATAAGAAATTTGATACAAGAGAGTTTCAAAAGGACTACATTGTTCCCCAACAACAAAGGGATTAGTTCACCATGAACATGGTGAAACTAGATGGAATTAATGGAAAAGATGAAAGACTAAACCCTAGATTTGATAAATTGGAGCCTAAGTGATGGGTGTCGCACCCTATGCAAAATTTAATATGCATAAAAGAATGTAGTATAGACTAGGAAGTGACTCCTAGGTAGTCTCTCAAGGACCAAATTGTGGTTCGAGAATCAGGTAAAACACGAAGCGGAGGGGGGGGGGTTTGAAAGGTTTTTGTGAATGCAGATGAACTAAATCAAAACACGGATACAAACAGAAATGTAAACACAAATGTAAACAAAAATATAGAGACAGAATCAAATACAGAATAAAAATTGTTGGTCATCAACTCAATTACTATGCTTTCAATCACAGATTAACGACAAGTACACACTACTCTAATCCAAATCCAACACGAATCACCCAACTAAGCAAAGGCTAATTCGGTCTTCAAAATTGCAAACTAAGCGAATGCAATGCTCAACTCCAATAAGTCATCCACCATGCAGTTTAATCAATTAAGCGAAGATTAAACACCGATAAGGCAATTAAGTGTGTACCTAATTGCAAGCACACAACAAATTAAATATTGAGCCAAATCAGAGCAGCAATATGACAATTAAAGTGCAGAGGTCTCATGAATAAACTACTCTAAGTAATCTCAAAGAAGCAATGCAATATACTAATGACCAACCCGACTAACCTAAACTAACATCACAATTAAATAACACAACTGAACATACTAGACAACATTAAAGTAAATGAAAATGTTAAACCTTACACTGCAATAGAAAAATATTTAAACACAATTAAGGCTATCAAAATTCAACATCGAGAACTAAGAAGTGAAAGGCTGAAACGAAAATCCATCATCAAACAACACCTAGAGCAAAATAAATAAATACTTGAACATAGAATAAAAATGAAATGAGATAGTTGCTTCAATCTCTAAAAGCAAAATGAGGTGAATCCAAAAGGTGGGTGGCATATTCATCTTAAAATAAAAAAATGAGCGTGAATGCTCTTTTTCTCCCAAGTCGAGACCCTTGGGTGCACCGCTCCAACTCCAAGAAAAGAGTTGAAAAGCTTCTCCATTCAGAAACATCACTGATGAAGGTTGAAAAACAATTATTTTCATATGTCATTTTAGACCAAATTACACCCTTTACTACTTGGAATGAGCTTAGAATCAAGCAAAACTCAATAAATGAGTCTGTAGAGAGTCAAAAGTTGTTTTTAGCGATATTATGCTTGTTTTGCATTGTTTTGTAGCTATTTTGAGGAAGTGAAGAATGGAGCTAAAGATAAAGGTCATAGACTCAAGAAAAGAGAAGAAAATCGAAGATTTGAAGAGTCGACGCACCACCTGGTGGCAACTTACACCGTCGGGCGGTCCAGGGTGAGGAGGAGGCACTGGCGTTGGCGCTAGGCGGTTTTGAGGGAAACCGTCGGGCGGTGACCCTTACCGCCGAGAGGTTTTGAGGTTTATGGGAAACCGTCGGGCGCCACACTTGTTCAGCTGGGTGGTGGTCTACTGCGCTTGGGCCTATTTTCTGTTGCGCTCCTCACCTATAAATACCCCTATTTCCAGTTCAGAGTGTTAGCAAAATGATGAAGATGAAGTTTTGATGATGCCCAAATTAAGTCAAGATTTATCAAGATTCATGAACATCCTTTGAAGACTTATTTTTGTTATGAAAAACTTTTGTAATAATTGTAGTTTAATTGTTTAGGACTTAGATTTGTAGTAGGTTTTGATTCTTGTACCTTTATACTTTGTATTTGTTGTTTAGAATCAAAACTTCCCCGTTTTAATGGATTAATCCTTGATATAATCGATTAAAATCGTTGCAGAAGCCAAAACCCAATCAGCTTTGGAATAATNGATTAAAGCAAGTTTTAATCGATTAATTAATCGATTAATCCTGAGAATAATCAATTAATACTAGCCGTTGGAGGTTTCTTGTTTGAAAAACTAGCCGTTGTACTTATTTTAATCGATAACACTAATATTAATCTATTAAATGCGTTAAATGGCCAGTTTCGTAGAATGGAAGAGTTTTTGCTTGAATCTATTTATAGGCTCTCTTTATCCATCAACAACAACTCTTCCCTTGCGCTAAAACACTCAGAACTCTTTGAGAAGTGTGTGCTCTTACTCAGCTAAGGAAACTCTTGTCTGTGGTGCTGGTACATTGCAACTACGGTGACGGAGGAATAGCTGGTTCATCCTTGGTGCGTCTGAAGAGGTGTTTGGAAGAGGATCATCCTTCATGAAGTATTCGGAGGAAGTGTTTCATCCTTCGTGAAGTATTCGAAGGAGGTGGTCATCCTTTGTGAAGATTCAAAGGAGGTGTAAGTTCATCTCTTGTGGTTTCAAGAGAGGTGGTATTTCTAAACTCTTACAAATTGTTTTTCTCTGTGATTAATATTTGTAATTGTTTTGTGATAGTGAAAAAGGTTTATCTTGTTTGAGATAAGCGACTGGACGTAGGATCCGTGTGATCCGAACCAGGATAAAATTATCTGTGCAAATTTCTCTCAACCTTACTCTTTTATCTATATCTCTTATTTGC
>NW_014543450.1:304054-308184 GCF_000741045.1 Vigna radiata var. radiata | reverse complement strand
GTAGTGTGAATTGATTGAATTTGACTTGATTTTATGTTTATTTTTATTTTTGTGTAATAAATGTTTTCTAGGGTTTTGTGCCTAATTTTTGCAGAATGCAGTTTGGACAAGAATTTGACTCTGTAGGCACTCGATTCTACCAAAATAGTTTCGATCACTGGTGGGAAACTCATTCAAACTTAGATCATAGCAAATTTGGGCAACATTCCTCTAGGCCAAAAGAAACGTTGGGGGAAGCCAAAGAACGTTTATTGCAGGAACAACACTCTCATGCATTGAAGTCTCTGGGTATTATTAGGGTTAATACTGAAGTTAACCCTAAGGAAGAATGTCAAGCTCTTATCTTTGACGATGACAAGATTATTGATGGAGAGAAGATAGAGGAAGATGAGATGACAAAGGTCTTGAAGTCTCTGGGCATTATTAGGGTTGATACTTAAGTTAACCCTAAAGAAGAATGTCAAGCCACTATCTTCACAAATTATAAGGTTGTCAAGGAGGAAAAGATAGAAGAAGAAGAGCTAGAGATGTATGAAGAGGAAACAAAAACAGAAAAAGTTGTTGCTGCAGAAAAGATAGAGGAGATAGAAACAAAAAAGTTGAATGAGAATGAAAAGGATGATGAGAAAGGAAAAACAGTGGTTGGAAGAAAAGAAAGAAAGAAAAAAATGTGAATATAAAGAAAGAAAAGAAAAAGAAAAAGAGAAGGTTAAGGAAGGAGAAAATTAAGAAAAAGAGGAAGAGAGGAAAGAAAAAAAGGTCATGTGAAAAACCCCTTCCTCATAAAAAGAAAAATCATAGGAAGGAAAATAGGTTCAAGTACTTCATGGAGATCTCCAAGGAATTGGAGATTAAGGCTCCTGTGATTGATGTATGGAAACAGGTGCTTGGTTCGATCAACTTTTTGAAGAGATTTAGCGTAAAGAAGAAGAAGAAGAAGATACCAAGCAAGAATAAATTTAACACCTACTGATGGGTGTTTATGGGGACTATCCCAATTGTTGTACATAATTTTGAATTTCTGTGTTTGTTATTTGTTTTTCAAATTCTGTCTATTACATTTTATGTGTGCATGTGCATTTGAGTGAGGAAAATCTTGAAGTTGAAAAATATAGGGCAAAGATTAGGAGTCACCAAGAGAAATCACAAAGACGCAAGCAAGAAAAGTGTGAGAAAATTTCCACTCACCGTCGGGCGGTACCACTTTGCCGCCGGGCGGTGGCGGCGAGACCCAAACCCGAGCTTCTTAAAAGCTGGGTGATTTTAGGTCTTCTCACTTTGCTTTGCCACTTTGAGTTTCGCCTGGCGGTCTCCTTGCGCTCTTGCTCCAGATTTGCACTTTCAAGAGGGTTTTAAAGAGATTTCTATACACTTTGTCACCACCCACTCACAAGTTTAGTTTCTTACTTAAATTTGGGGTTTTCTTGGTGAAAATGTGCATTTAGAGTTCTCCATCATCAATTGAAGGATTTGTTGCAAGCATTTCATATCTCCACTCAAGTAAGTTGTGTAATTTCATTTTTTAGTTCCTAATTTTAAAATTGATGTTGCACATGCTTAAGAATTTGGCAAATTAGGGTTTTGAGATTCTTTGCATGGATTGTTGAATTAGGAACTGTTTTGGACCGATTAAGTTGTTTGAAATTGGTTTGCATGAAAGGAATTAGCATTTGAGCGGAGATTGAGGTTGTTTGGGTGAAAAAGTTTTGAAAACCCCTCGAACCGCCGGGCAGTAGGCCTCTGCCATCGGGCGATATTCAAGTTGATGCATATCGTCAGGCGATATGCTGTGTTTTTGTGGATTATTTTGCATTGCGAAAGGGAGAACCTGAGCACCCCCAGTTGTAAATTATGTTCGGTTTGAAAGTGTTTGTTACTGCATTAACTCCTAACAATAGATTTCTGTGGTTTTTGGCAAATTGTATTTATTGCAGAAATGGCATCAGCATCACGCAGGGGAAGCAATACTGGGGGTAAAAGGAAGATGCCGGAAAGCTCAAGAGGATTCGACTCTCAGAGGTTCCTCTCCAAACAACATGAGGACCATTATGCAACTGTGCAAAAAAGGAGGTTGCTGATGGAGAGGAAGGCTTCCTTCATACCTGACTTGGCTCCTGAATTTGGAGAGGAGATTTTGAGGAGAGACTGGGAGAAGTTGACGACTTACCCTGCACCTGCCAGTGTGGAGTTGGTGAAAGAATTCTACACCAACGCGGTGCCCAGAGGAGGAGTGGCTGCTGGAAGATATACGAGCTTTTTGAGGGGGCAGACTATTAGTTATGACCCCGATACTATTAATAGCTTTTTGGGCACAGAGTGGCCAGGGGAGAGTGCCAGTATGCGGCACATGCTGGTTTGTTTGGTAACGTAGCTGAAATTGAGGAGGTTGTGTGTCTTCCTGGTAGGCATTTTCAAACTAATGCTAGCGGGGCACCGGTGAACATTAGGAGGTTGGATATGATACCTTTGGCCCGATACAGGATGGCATTCACACATGCCAACATCCAACCTTGCTCCCACATCTCGGATATCACGATGCACAGGGTTCGTCTCATCTTCTGCTTGATGAGACAGATGGAGGTAAGTGTCGGCAAAATCAATGCCGACGAGATTCGGAGCTGTGCCATGACAGTTAGTAGCAGGATGCCATTGGGGCATCCATCTTTGATCACTTTTTTGGGTCAGCATGCTGGGGTGGACATTGAAGTTCCCCCATATGAGAGACTTAGGAATGCCATTGATGCAGCTTATTTCCACCAGTTCTGTGCTGAGGCAGGAGCAACAGGAGCAGCAGATGCAGCAGGGGCAGCACCCAGGAGGCATCGTAGGAGAGTTGTAGCTCAGCAGGAGCAGGTGCCTGATGAGGTACCAGTCCAGCATGTGGAGCCCTTCCAGATGAGGGAGATGTACATGTCCATGATGGAGGCCAGAATGAAGGCCCTTCACAGAGGGCAGGTTGCGACTGCTGAGATGATTATTGGGCTATATGACCAACCACCAGTGCACAGGTGGACTATGGATGAGTTTCATACAGTTGTGGCATGGCCTGAGCAGCAGGCAGAGAGTAGTGGATATGGTTTTGGAGCAGCCGGAGCCCCGAACACTGAGGAAGAGAACATTGAGGATGCGGATGATGAGAGTCAGGAGGACTCCGATGACAGCATGGGCTGATTGCAGACATCTACTGAGGGATGTCCATAGACAGGATTTAGTTTTTCTTTCTTTTACTTTTATTTTTATTTTATTTCTTTTTAAATTCTTAGAATAGGTTGAATTTTAATTTTGGTGTGTACTCTTGGCTTTAATACTTCTTCTGAAAATGTTTGACCAACAGATGTGCATGATGGAGCTATTTGATGATTATTTGATGTGGATGACAATTGAGTTGCAATGCATGTTGATATTCTGTGAAATAGATGTGTGATGAATTATAATTGTGGTTTTGATGCTAAGGATGGTGTATGAATGAATTTTGTGTGAGGAAGCATGTGTGTGAGATTTTGAGCTCCAGAGTTTTTATTGTTGTATGCATTGTTCACAAGAAAACATGAATGATATTGTTTTAATCTTGATGATTGATTGAATTGCATGTAAATGTCATATGATCAAGGCCATTTTTGAGAACCCTTCTCTAGCCAAATTTTCACCCAGTGCTTGAAATATTATACCCTTTCTGAACCTTAGCCTTAAACAGGATGTGAACCCTTGTCGTGAAATTCTTCACCTTGAGTTGGGATGAGCTTAAATGTATGAGATGAAAAGGTTCAAGTTTGGGGTTGTATGGAGGAAAATTGAAAAGCAATTGTGAATCATTGAGCTCGAATGTTTTGAAAAGAAAAATTCATGAGAAAAAGAAAAGAAAAGAAGAAAAGCATGAAGAAGAGCTCAACGCAAAAGAAAAAGAAAAGGGGAAAAAAAGTTGGGAATGAGAGAGATTGGTGAGGAAGAGAGTTGTGTTTAATTGTTGAATATTTTTTATAGCTCTTTTGACTCAAGGATATTCTGGAAAAACCAATCCTTCTTATTAGCCTAACCTCATTACAAGCCTTGAAAAAGTCCTTTTGATGGCATTTGCATGTAAAGATGTTGATTGTTTGAGATGAATGGCAATTTTGTTTCATGTGACTTGT
>NW_014543450.1:289759-303299 GCF_000741045.1 Vigna radiata var. radiata | reverse complement strand
CAGGGCGAGCAGGAGGCACTAGCATTGGCGCTAGGCGGTTTTGAGGGAAACCGCTAGGCGATGACCCTTACCGCCGGGCAGTTTTGAGGTTTATGGGAAACCGCCGAGCGCCACACTTGTTCCGTTGGGCGGTGCTCTGCTAGGCTTGGGCCTGTTTTCTATTGCGCTCCTCACCTTTAAATACCCCTATTTCGAGTTCAGAGTCATTCTTTTGACAGGGGAGGACGGCCAGACCTACTTTGGCTCTCTAGAGAGGATCTCTTGGATGCTTAGGCTCCTTTTCATCTTTTCTAGGGTTTGCTTTTCCATTCTTCTTCCATTTTTCATCTAGTTTCACCATGAAAATGGTGAACTAAACCCTATTGTTATTGGGGGAAACAATGTAATCTTTTGATACTCTCTTTTATTGAAACTCTTGATTATTTATATGGTTTCCATATGTTTTGATTGTCAATTGTTGGGTTCTCATCTGTGCTTAATGCCTTTATCGTTTAACTCATTCGATAACAGTTGTTTGTCTTTATTGATACGGGGACGTACAGTAGTGTCAAGAACTGGTGAGTAATTTCTTGATTCTGCAATATCACCTAGGGATAAGGGTATGACGATCAATTACGTTTAACTTCTGCTCTATAATGCGGTATTAATTGCTAGGGGAGGCTAGCGATAGCAAGCCAGTAATTAATATTAGGCTCTTTTCACCGAGGGATCGGGTTAAGGGTAGGCTAAGAAAGTTGCATGACAATTAATTAATCAAACTAATAATTCATGAGGAGTAGATAAGAGAGAGCGGATTAGATGAAATTGTAAACCCCCAAAACTCCATTCATCCATTGTTTTCTTTTGTCAATTAAATCAATCTCTTTTACATGTTCATATTTTATTCTCTTAATCAATTTATTAATTTTTATTTTCAAGTCTTATTAGTTTAATTCATGCGAACGAGAAAGCCTTTCGAGTCTCTTGGGAAGAACAATATTGGGTTTTACCAATTATATTACTTGAACGATTTGGGACGCTTGCCAATCCGTCAACAGTCACACCATTAACATCACTATCCTATATTGAATTAGCGCTACAAATGAACATTTGTCTCTCTCTCAATGAAAGTTAAAAACATCACTTCACATCAATCAATGCCTTCACTCTTCTAAAAGAAATTTGAATGTAATAATAGTAAAAAAAAAAAAATCCTTCACGCCAAAACCCTATTGTTGCAGCTTGACCGTAGCAATTGAAATCAGCGTTCTCACCAAGAAGTAAATCAACATGCGTCTCCAAGCTAGGATCTCACATCAGCGTGAATATCCTTACATCCCAAAAAAAAATGTTCAAAGATAAAAAAAAAAGGAAGTGTGACGGCAGTTGCCGCACAACACGTTAGAAGAAATGAAGATAAAAACATTCAATAACAAGTGCTTTTTCCAAAAATCTAAAGGGAGAGTAAATGTGATTCCTTCATTCATCCAATGCCAATCAACGTAAATACCATTTCAAGCTCTCAAAAATTTTCAAAGAAAAGGTGCCCCCATGAAGAGGGACGGCTGGTGCAAAAATTGTAGGGTATCGTCCCAGCCTAATCTCCCATGTGGGTCTCGGCTGCCCTTACTAAAATGTCGTTTGTCTCTCCCAAAGGGTGGGGTCCACCCTAAAAAAAATAAAACCCTAGGTCATGTGTTCTACAATTTTGGGCCCCCATAATTTGCCAACAATGGCCCAATGTGCATAAGTTCAATTAAAAATATTCTATACTACTAAGTTACAATATAATTAAATTTGAAATGTCCAAGTGGAGAGTCTTGAATTATTTGACAACACTCCAAATGTCCCAAATTGAATTTCCATAATTTTCCCTGAAAATAATAATGCAAATAATTAGCTCAAAAGATTCAAATTAATTAAAATTAGAATTTCTGGTGTAATTAAGCACAATTAGTAGAAATGGGAAAATACCGGACAATTAAGCACAATTCCCTGATTAATTCTAGTACAATAAACTAAATGCAGTCAAGAAAATATTGACTCATCACTAAGCATCCATGAACCTGCCTCCAAGCAGTGCAGAAGGTGCTCTGAAGTCTTCCTCTACCAAAAGATTACTCTGAGGGTCGCACTGAGGCTATTTAAAACGCAAAAAAGTAACAGAATTTTGGCCCAAGCCCATCATTTAGGCGCTCAGCGCCCATTTGACCGCTCAGCGCTGGCCCACATAATCGCAGGACACTCAGCGTCGCCGCTCAAGCGAGAAACAATGGCTTCCTCCTCAAAGTTGGCGCTTAGCACTAGAATTGGCACTGAGCGGTGGACCTTACTCCTCTTTTGCTTCTTTTTTCATCCTTTCTTGAGTCTATGTCCTCCTTTCTTCACTTCCATCCTTCAATTCTCATCAAATCCTGCCAAAACAATGTAAAACAAGCATAATATCTCTAAAAACAACTTTTGACTCTCTTGTGACTAAACTAAGAGTTTTACATGATTCTAAGCTCATTCTATGCCATAAAGGGTGTGATTTGATATCAAATTTAAGTGTAAAAATAACGGTTTTTAGACTATTATCACAACCCCAAACTTAGAACTTTGCTTATCCTCTAGCAAACAAGACAAAACTTAGCCTTTCCACCTTATCATCAAAATAGTTCAACACTTTCAAAACACATTCTTTCATAACAAGTGATTCCTCAATTCAGCTTTTCAATGAAATCTGATCAAGATGCCTACATGCTGTCAGAATTGCTACAGCGGAATGGTTGGCATGGAATAACAAACCAAGAGGGGTTTTAATACAAACGTGTGCCTTTTAATTTCTACTCAATTAAACTTACTGTGCAAATAATAAATATAAATAAAAGAGTAAGGTTGAGAGAAATTTGCACAGATGAATTTTATACTGGTTCGGATCTTACCAATCCTACGTCCAGTCGCTTATCTCAAACCAAGATAAACTTTTCACTATCACAAAACAATTACAAATAATAATCACAAAGAAAAACAATTTGTAAAAGTTTAGAAACCACCTCTCTTGATGCCACAAGAGATGAACCAACACCTCCTTTGAATCTTCACAAAGGATGAAACACCTCCTCTGAATACTTCACGAAGGATGATCCTCTTCCAAACACCTCCTCACACGTACCAAGGATGAATCGATTATTTCCTCTGTCACCGTAGGAACACTTCACCAACTCCACAGACAAGAGTTTCACAAGNCGAACAAGAACACACACTTCTCAANNNNTTCTGAGTNNTTNAGCNNAAGGGAAGAGTTGATGTTGATGGATAANGAGAAACTATTTATAGACTCAAGCAGAAACTCTTCCATTCTTCGTAACTGGCCATTTAACGCTTTTAATCGATTAATATTAGTGTTAATCGATTAAAATGAGTTCAACAGCTAGTTTTCAAAAGTAGAAAACTCCAACGGTCACTTTTAATCGATTAAAATGAATTTTAACCGATTAGCTAATAGATTAAAATGAATTTTAATCTATTAAAACAACAAAAGTTGAGTTTTCAGCTTTTACTCGTTTTAATCAGTCAATACTAGTTTTAATTGATTAAAACAGTGTGATTTTGACTCTTAACACTAATTACAAGGTATGAATGTACATGGAATCAAAACCAATGAAAATCTAAGTCCTAAACAATAAACTATAATTATTACAAAAGCTTTTTATAACAAAAATAAGTCTTCAAAGGACCTTCGTGAATCTCTATAAATCTTGACTTGATTTGGGCATCATTAAAACTTCATCTTCATCTTTTTGCTAACATTCTCCCCCTTTTTGATGATGATCAAAAACTCATTTGAATTAAATCTTTTAGTAATAATATCAGTAAAAACACAACCCATGAAAGACAAGGGCATTAGTGAATAACAATAAGCTTTAAGATATTTTCTCCCCCTTTTTTATCATAATTAAAAAGTTGTGTTTCATGTTCTCCCCCTAAGATAATACTCCCCCAGAATAAAAGCATGTATGCATATGAGCCAAATATATTTCAAATTTAAATATTTATTCAATCATACAATAGGATATTTTAAAACATATAATTTTGGGATAAAGAACTTAAAAAAAAATTTATTGAACCATACAAGATAGGAATTTTAAAACACACAAAAAATATGGTTAGTTTTTCAAAAAAATTCATAAAATGGATCAAATGAATAAAAATGCAATCCTAAGAGATTTCTAAAATTCCTATATCTCTTCTAATGTTACCCCTTTAGAAATGTCTCCATAATGATAATTTGTTGAGATCTTCGTCTTGAGGATTCTCATCATTCTTTGCTTCATTTGTTGTCTTCTGCAAGTCTTCATCATTATCTGCATCTGATTCAATTGACTCAAGAGGTTTTTCCTCAAGGTCCACAATTTTATCAAAGACAACATGCTTGAAAAAATTTCTCAAATTTTGTTTTTTTTTTTAAGTTTTAAATTAAAAAAAAATTAAATTTTTAAAAAAATTTAGAAGTTGAACATGGTCTTTTGGGTTATATAAAAAATAATGAAATCATTTTACAACCCAAACATATCTACCACTTGGAACACCATAATGCTTAATTTTACATTTATTTGAAGTATGACCCTTTTTCATACAATAAAAGCATGATATAAAGTTTGTGTTCCTATAAGTTGCCCTTTTTCTACCCATGTTCTACGGGTTCTATTATTATGCTTATTTTAAATTTTAGGAACATACTTATTTTTAACAACCTTATTTTCATTATTTTTACTGCATTTTCCTAAGGTTGTTTATTCTAGCAGTTTCTTAAAATTTTTGCAAGATGCACTACTAGTAAATTTACCTTTTCCAAAATATAAAACTTTAGTTTTCAAATCTTTATTTTCTTCAAAAATATTTTCAAAATTTAATTTTAAATTTTTATTTTCTTCAAGAATATTTTCAAATTCTGATTTTAAATTTTTATTTTCTTCAGAAATATTTTCAAAATTTAATTTTAAATTTTTGAAATCCTTTTTCAATTTCTTATGAGCTTTATCTAATTTTTCAGATTCTACAAGTAAAACAGCATAAGTTTCATGCAATTCACTTTCACTATATTGACTATAATTATCAGAATCGCTAGATGTACTTACTTGGCTTCCAGCATCGTCGTCTGCCACTAAACAAATGTTTGCCTCTTCATCAGATTCGCTCGAATCAGAACTTGTTTCATTGTCATCGTCCCATGCGATGTAGGCTTTCTTTTTCTTGAAGAACTTCTTTTCTTTTATTTCTTCACTCTTCTTTTGATTTGGGCAGTTTGCTTTTAAGTGTCCCCTTTCTCCGTAACCATAACATTTATAGTGTGAGGAAGATCCTTGATTTTCTTTCTTTTCAAATTTTAATCTTCCTTTGTCTTTTGATTTCATGAACCTGTTGAGCCTTTTTATCATGAGTCTCAAATTTTCTTCCTCTTCTAAGTCTTCATCTCCTATTTTGCTTTTGCTCCTTTCTACCTCAGATTTTAAGGCTAGACTCTTTTTCTTTGTTTTTGCCATTGCTTCTTCTTCATGTAGTCTTCCAAGGTCAAGTTCGTGCTCTCTCAATTTTCCAAATAATGTCGCCATAGCCATTGTGTTGAGATTTTGTGACTCAGAAATTGTAGTCACTTTCAGTTCCCACGACCTGTCTAAAGATTTCAAGATTTTTATATTAAGTTCATCATTTTCGAAACACTTACCTAGTCCAATGAGATGATTAACGATTTTTGTGAAGTGTTTCTGAACGTCTGATATTGTTTCTTCTTGCTTCATCCTGAACATTTCATATTCTTGGATCAAGGTATTCTTTCTCGCTCTCTTCACATCATTTGTACCTTCGTGGGTTACTCTCAGCACTTCCCACTTTTCTTAAGCAGACTTACAAATAGATATCCTGTAAAACTCATCAACGGTTAAGGCAGATGAAATAATATTACGAGCTTTTACATCATTTTGAAACCTTTTCTTTTCTTCAGCAGTGCACTGAACACGGGGCTTTGGTTCCTGCAAAATTGTTAGTAGGAATAGACGAACCAGAAGCAACAACATCCCAAATCTCACAATCAATAGACTCAATAAAAATTTGCATTCTAATTATCCAGAATGCATAGTTTTCACCTGTGAATAAAGGTGGTCTATTGATAGAGGCACCCTCTGCAAAAGTTTGATATAATCCTGCCATTTGAATAACTATCAAATCGAGCTCTGATGCCAATTGAACTGCTGCAGCGGAATGGTTAGCGTGGAATAACAAACCAAGAGGGCTTTTAATACAAACGTGTGCCTTTTAATTTCTACTCAATAAAACTTACTATGCAAATGATAAATATAAATAAAAGAGTAAGGTTGAGAGAAATTTGCACAGATGAATTTTATACTAGCTCGGATCTTACAAATCCTACGTCCATTCGCTTATCTCAAATCAAGATAAACTTTCCACTATCACAAAACAATTACAAATAATAATCACAAAGAAAAACAATTTGTAAAAGTTTAGAAACCACCTATCTTGATGCCACAAGAGATGAACCAACACCTCCTTTGAATCTTCACAAAGGATGAAACACCTCCTCCGAATACTTCACGAAGGATGATCCTCTTCCAAACACCTCCTCAGACGCACCAAGGATGAACTGACTATTTCCTCTGTCACCGTAGCAACACTTTTTACCAAATCCACAGACAAGAGTTTCACAAGTCGAACAAGAACACACACTTCTCAAGAGTTTCTGAGTTCTTAAGCACAAGGGAAGAGTTGATGTTGATGGATANNGAGAAACTATTTATAGACTCAAGCAGAAACTCTCCCATTCTTCGTAACTGGCCATTTAACGCTTTTAATCGATTAATATTAGTGTTAATCGATTAAAATGAGTACAACAACTAGTTTTCAAAAGTAGAAAACTCCAACGGTCACTTTTAATCGATTAAAATGAATTTTAATCGATTAACTAATAGATTAAAATGAATTTTGATCTATTAAAACAGCAAAAGTTGAGTTTTCAGCTTTTACTCATTTTAATCAGTCAATACTAGTTTTAATTGATTAAAACAGTGCGATTCTGACTCTTAACACTAATTACAATGTATGAAAGTACATGGAATCAAAACCAATGAAAATCTAAGTCCTAAACAATAAATTATAATTATTACAAAAGCTTTTTATAACAAAAATAAGTCTTCAAAGGATCTTCCTGAATCTTGATAAATCTTGACTTGATTCGGGCATCATCAGAACTTCATCTTCATCATTTTGCTAACACATGCTTCAATTCATTCCAGTTCACATATTGTTCATATAATCACATATTCTCCAACAGATGCTATTTCTATGAATGATCAGTCAACTAAGCACAGATGTAATCATGAAATTCATCAATCCTTTCCAAGCAAAGTGTTTCACTCAATCACTCAAGTGTTTTAGAGGTCACTCTTCTCTCTACTATTTTCCTGACACATGAAACAAAATTGAGATTCATCTAATACAATCAACATCTTTACATACAAATGCCATCATAAGGACTTTTCAAGGCTTATAATGTGGCTGGGCTAACAAGAAACATTGGTTTTTCAGATCACAAAATCCTTGAGTTAAGAAAGTTATTCACATAATCATAGTTCAAGCACAAAACTCTCTTTTTTACCAATCTCACTCATTTCCAACTTTCCCTTTTTTCCTTTTCTTTTACATTGAGCTCACCTTTCATGCTTTTTCTTTTCATTTCTTTCTTTTCTCATGCTTTTTTCATTCAACACTTGAGCTCAATGCCTTTCTTTTGCCTTTCAATTTCCCCCAACAACCCCAAACTTGAACCTTTATCAACACCACAAAATATTTCTCAACCTAACTCAAGGTAGAGATTTTCAAAGGGTTTTCATCATGTTTAAGGCTTAGGTTCAACAAGGGTAGAACATTAAATGTTCCTTTTACTTTGGGCAAAAATTTGGCTAAGTAAGGGCTACCAAAAATGTCCTTGATCATATGATATAAGCATGTAATTCAATCAATCATAAAGATTCAAGCAATATCATTCATGCTTCCAAATGAATAGCGAATATATCAACAAACACTCTGGAGCTCAAAACCTCACACAACTATGCTTACTCAACATCACAAATATCAATCATACACCTTGCTTAGCATCATAATCACAGTCATAAATCATCATGCATATGTTCACACAAGTAGTGAACAATTCACCTTTATATCAGCATGTAACACAATCTCAATCATCATCCACATCAAACTTCATCAAGCAAACTCATCATGCAATAAAGCCAAGTCAAACCATAGTCAGAAAAGGTGTTCAGGCAAGTACAGACACCTACACTACTTAGAAATTCAAAGTACAAAAGAGAAAGAAAGATAAAACCCTTGTTGAGATTGTTGACAACACAATTTCTATATCAATCTAGTTTTTTATTATGACAACACATTGCTTAATAACAAGTACATGTTGTTGTTGCATTACATGTTCTTATGCTGATTAAACTGTAATATCTGTTGAACATGTGTATATGTATCTACTATGTTAGATGTTCTTGTGTTGATTGATTGATATATTTTTGGAACATGTGTATATGCTTTAGTGTGTTGTGTGCTATGCATCATTTCATATGTTTTACTGCATATATTTTAAAGCAAGAAATCACAAGGACTTTTACGAACTTATTCTTGTGATACAAAGTTCTAGTACAGTCGACTACATTACTAATGGATTCAACTATCCTAAAACCTTTGTACAGATTTTGAGAATCAGTGTTATGTGCTATTTTGAGAAGAAAAGAATTTCAAAGTGTTTGACATTGTGATAGTCGACATTTTCTTTTACATATTCGACTGTATCTATTGTTTGTTTTGGAATTTTGTTATGCTCTTGCACTCTAACGGCTATTTTTTTTAAAGTTAGTTGAGCATTAATGACTTGGTCAACTGTATTGAATGAGTTCTGTTAGTTGTTGACTATAGGATACTAAGTTGACTAAACTGTTATAACTGTATAATACAATCGACTAAATTAGTAGCACATTCGACTGAGAATCTGACTATTTAACATAAATCAATAAATAGACTGGACACTAGTTTGTTCGTAGACTTTTGATGATCTGACAATTCATTCTGTTTCAGATTTCTGATAACGGTCTAAAAACCATTATTTTCATGCTTAAATATGATATCAAAGCACACCCTTTATGGCTTAGAATGAGCTTAAAATCAAGTAAAACACGTAGTTGAGTCATGAGAGAGTCAAAAGTTGGTTTTAGGGATATTATGCTTATTTTTGCATTGTTTTGCAGGGTTTTGATGAGAATTGAAGATGGAAGTGAATTAGGATGAACTTAGAGTCAAGAAAGAGGAAGAAAAAGCAAGAAAAGAAGAGTCTATGAACCGCTCAGCGGCCAAAATCAACGTTGAGCGGTTAGAGTGATTAGAGGCAAACCACTCAGCGGTATAACTGACCGCTGAGCGGTGGTGATGAGTCGTTATTTCTTTAACCATCTTTAGTTAATTGCACTTAAATAAACCAGGGAATTGTGTTTAATGGTCTGTTATTTCCCCGTTTTCCGAATTCTGCTTAATTTGGTCGGAAATTAGTAATTATGCTAATTTGGGTTTTTTCGAACTGATTAAGTGCATTTTGGTTACAGGGAAATTTTGGGAAACATCATTTGGAGCATTAGGGAAGGTGGCGTGATCATTCAAGACTCAACATTTAGTCACTTCCATTTTAATTAAGTTGTAATTTCGTTTTCTAGAAGCCTTTGATTAGAATTAGGTGTTTTGGACCCTTTTAGGGGCATTTTTGTAAAAAACCAATTGTAGGGGCCACGTGGCATCTCTTTAAGGCTGACTTGTAGTGTGTGGACCCCACCAAATGTGAAACTCTTGGTATTTGGGGTGTGAAAACTGAGCCACACAAAAGAGAGACATATAGCTCATGGTTTTTGCTTCTTTCTTCTAGGGTTTCTCTTGTTTTGAGAGAGCTTTGCTTGGTTTTCGGTTTTGAGCCATTTCAATGAACAAGATGCAGATTTTCTTTGTCTCTTAACTTACTCTTGGTTATCTTAGCTCATTGTTGGTGAAAAACCATTCATTTCTACTTCCACTTGCTTGTTCTTGATGTTTGAAGCTTGAGCTTTGGAGCTTGTCTTTGCATTTCCATGGTGATTGTTGGGTTTGAGTAACTTTATATTTTCGTTTTCCCCTTTCATTGCTGTAGTATCTCAGGCTTTTCCTTGCATTTTGTTGGGTTGGATGATAAAAATGGAGTTCTATGTTAGTTTTGGGTTGAAAAGAGCTTAAGTTGATGTGTGGGTGTTGTGGTTTGGACTCTTTCTTCTTGCATTTCGTTTTTGATGTTTAAAACAAAGAATGGACCATATTTTTGTGTTGTTATGGTGGCTGGACAGAGCTGGAGTTGATGGCTTAAGTTTTATTTTCGTTTTTGCAAAGAAAGTTGAAGAAAAGTGAGTGTTGGAAGTGGATTGATGAGTAGAAGTTTGGGTTTCTTGTTCTAGTGTTGATTTGCACTTTGAACTTTGGTTCCTTGGTGTATTCTCGGTGGAGAAGAGTTGGAGAAAGCTTTGGATGGTGGTTGAGAAGAAAGAAAACCGAAATTGAGGTTGGAAGTGAGAGAAAAGGGTGCATTTAATTTTTTTCCCCATTTGGACAAGCACAATATGAGACAATTTTCATAGAAAGAAGATTTCCTTTTTTGGTTTTTGTCTTCTCCTTGTTGCTGCCGAGAATCACTCTTGAGAATGGAGGTTTTTGGTGTTTAATTTCCTTTGACTTTGCTTACATGGCATCTTGGTTGGAGCACCAAAGTATCTTACATTTAACCTTTGGTTTGAAGCATTTTTTGGCATTTCCACTTGGTAGTTCACGTTTTTTGTGCCTTGGTGTATACAATCACGTTTTTGCTGCATGGGAAGGGAGGAAAACATGGTTTTATTGTGTGTTTAAGGCACATGCTTATTTCCTTGAAGAATGGTGCACATGGGACAAGAAGTCAACACATTTTGGTGGCTTATTGAAGGTGGAAATTGAAGTTTGACTTGTTGAAACATGACTCAAGGCCAAAAGGTTTCCTTAGGCCATTTGGACTTTTAATTTATTTGTTAATTTCATATTGGGTCACTTAATTTACTAGAAGTAAAATAGGCTTGTTAATTTCTCTTGTTTTCACTTAGTTTAATTAGTAGGTTGAGTTGTCTTCATGTGTTTGAGTTAGTGTTGCATTTAACTTAATTTAACTTTGTTGGTTAGTGGTTTATAATAGTGTTGGTGTTTAGTATTTTATTTTATTTTGTCTCAATGTTGTCTTGTATTTGTGGTAGAGATAATTTAGTTGTCATGCTAGCTTAAATTAATTTGGTTCGTCATTAACGATATTGCACTATTTCCTTGAGATTTCTGAATTGTGACTGTGTGGCAACTCTGACTTGATTAATATATTAATTCTGTATTTGCACCTGNAATTGGGTATACGCTTAGTTGCCCAGTTGGTGTGACATCTTCGCTTAGTTGATGGAACTGTAAGGTGTAAATCAGATTTGATATTAACAACGCATTCGCTTAGTTCGCGTGTATGAAGACAGAATTAACCGTCGCTTAGTCGGTTAACTTTGTTGGATTGGAGGTTTGAGTCGCAACTTTATTTTGTTGATCTGTGATTGGAAACATTGTAATTAAGTTAATGACCGACTGTTTTTATTCTGTCTTCGAAACTGTTTTTAAATATGTGTTTAATTATTAATTGCGTCTGTGTTTTGATTTTGTTTATCCGCATTCACAAACTTTTTACAACCCCCCCCCCACTTCGTGTCTGACTTAGTTCTCGAACAGCAAAATTGGTCCTTGAGAGACGACCTAGGAGTCACTTCCTAGCTATACTGCATTTCTAATATGCAATCAAATTTGTATGGGCCGCGACACCCATCAGGTGGCACGGCTAAGAGGGAAACCGCTAAGCGGTGCCTTAGATTCTGTTATCTTTTTGGTCATAAATAGATCCAGTGCGATTCAAATTGTAATCTTTTGGCCAGTCGAGACATCCAGAGTAGTTCTACACACCTTGGAGGAGGTTCCTTAGATGCTTAGGCTCCAATATACCAAATTTAGGGTTTATTCTTCCATTCTTTCATTATTTTTCATCATGGTGAACTAAACCCTAGGTTGTTGGGGAACAATGTAATCTTTTGAAACTCTCTTATATCAAAATTCTTATCTTCTTTATATGCTTGCATATGCTTACTTTATCAATTGTTGGGTTCCTTACCTTTGCTTAATGCTTTTATCGTTTAACTCATTCGGTAAATGTTGTTTGTCTTTATTGATAAGGAGACATACAGTAATGTCATGAACTAGGGGGAATTCCTTGATTATACTAATACCCCCTAGAGATAGGGGTAGGACGATCAATTGTATTTTGCTTCCGTTTATCATGCATTATTAGTTACTAGGGGAGGCTAGAAATAGCAAGCCAGTAATTAGTAATAGGCTCTTTTCGCCAAGAGATTAAGTTCAGGGTAAACTATGAAAGTTTGCATGACAATATGATAAATAAGAAAATTAGATAAGAAAAGTAGATATAAGAGGGTGGATAAGATGAAATTGTAAACCCCAACAACTCCATTCATCCATAGTTTCTTTTAGCCAATTGATTCACTGCATTTTGCATGTTTAGTTTCGTCTTGCATACAAAACCTAAATTTAATTCTTTTCTCAAGTCTTATGCGATTGGTTTACATGAAAGTTAAGGCCTAAGATTCCTTTGGAAAACGATACTCGGACTTACCCGTTTTATATTACTTGATAACGATCAGGTACACTTGCTAGGGAGTTAACAATTTCTCGTTACTCCAAGAATTCTCTAAGAAGACGGTGGTGATCTTTCTTGAAAGAGATTCAAAGAGGAGATTCAATTGCGCATTCATTGGCTGATCAACATCTGTACAAGAAGGTGCTTGTTTGATTTATCGTGTAGGCTTGTCATCCTGTGAAGACTGCTGGAATTTTCTGAAAGGCTTGACATCTTGTGAAGACTGCTGGAATTTTGTGAGAGGCTTGGCATCTTGTGAAGATTGCTAGAATTGGACCTGTTCTGATACAGGGGGATAGTTCACTTTGAGGATTGACAAAGTGGTGTTGTAGATTGCAGAAGAGGGGATTCTTGCTGCAAGTGTGATTGTGTTGTGCAGCTATACTTTGGTTTTGGGTTAGAGAGGAGATTTATATTTTTGACGTGGAGGTCTTCTATAAATTCCTTGTTGTAAAAACCACAACCATTATAGTGTATTTGCTTCCTGGGTTGGAAGGACACTAGATATAGGCATTGTTGGCCGAACCAGTATAAAAATCTGTGTTTGCATTTTTCTATCCCTTATCTTTTACATTCCAGTTGACTTTATTCTTTATGCAGTCAACTACTTATTTTCCGCTGCATACATATTCTGATTGCTTACAATTCAAGAAATTTCAAAAAGCTTTATACTTTGATTTCAAGATTGCGAAAAGAAACTTTTTTTGAAACAACACCAATTCACCCCCC
>NW_014543450.1:281475-289659 GCF_000741045.1 Vigna radiata var. radiata | reverse complement strand
CCCTCTTGGTGAAATAAAGAAGCCAACCTGTTTTCCAACAATTGGCACCAGAGCTGGTTTTCATAAGATATTTGAAAAACTAGTCGATTCTGTTTTTCTTAATTCGACTATACACATGGGGATGGCTTCCTATTTTCCAACTTTTGGTGAAGGTGCTTCAACAAACAGACCACCTCTGTTTGCTGGCGAAAACTATCCATTTTAGAAAATCAGAATGAAAATTTTTCTTGAATCAAAAGATAGAGGAATCTTGGATGCTACTTTAAATGGACCATTTGTGCCTACAAAAAATGTTGATGAGAAAATTGTTTTAAAACCATTTACTGAGTGGACTGCTGATGAGAATAGAAAAGCTCAATATGATATTAAAGCTAGGAATATTATTGCCTCTACACTAACTGTTGATGAATTTTTCAGGATATCTCAATGCAATTCTGCAAAAGAAATGTGGGATGTCTTGGAGGTTACTCATGAAGGCTCAAAAGAAGTAAAGAGAGCAAGAAAGAATTCACTGATACAAAAGTATGAATTGTTCAGAATGAAAGCTAGTGAAAGCATCTATGATGTGCAGAAATGATCTCACATTTTTAATCATCTGATGGCTCTTGGCAAAGCCTTTGACAAAGAAGAGATCAACATCAAGATTTTGAAAAGTCTGAACAGGAACTGGCAACCAAAAGTCATTACAATCTCTGAATCCAAAGATCTTACAACTATGAATATGGCTACCTTGTTTGGCAAGTTACGGGAACATGAGTTAGAACTTGGTAGACTGAAGGATGAAGAGGAGATTGAAGAAAAGAAGTTCATTGCTCTGAAAGCCGGAAGTAATAATATCATAGAAGCAGTGATGGATGACAAAGAATTTATGACCTTGATGGTAAGAAAATTTAGTCGACTTATGCAAAATGATAGTCAAATGTCTAACCATGCAGGTTAAAGCAAAAAGAAAAGCTTCAGCACAAACACTGTCCAGTGCTATGAATGTGGAGAAGAAGGCCACATCGAGCCTGAATGCCCTGAGTTACAGCCAAAGTAGAAAGGGAAGAAAAGATTTCCTCAAAGCAGAAATATGAAAAAGAAAGGAGCCTACATTGCTTGGGAGAATTCTGAATCTGAAAGCTCTAGTGATGAAGATTCTTATCAATATGAGGAATCAAACTTATGCTATATGACATGGGATGACTATGACAATGATGCAGATATATCAAATGAGCCTGTAGAAGTCAAATATGATCTGCTACAAGATGCTTTCAAAGAATTACATGTTGAAGCAATGCGACTGCAGTACAAGGTAAATCGACTAAGCTCTGAAAGAATAGATTTTGAAAATCGAATTGATAGCCTTGTTACTGAAAATGAAAGATTAGAAAAAGGAATTGGAAATAGCCTTGTCATCTGCTAGGAATATTGAAATTAAAATTGTTATAGTTGAGAAAGATTGTGAAAATTGTCATATGCATGTTGAAAAGATTAATTACTTGACTAGCAAGCTAGCTAAGATTGCTCAAGCTAGTGACAATCTAGATGTTGTATTGTATTCCTCCAGCAGAATTAATAATAGGCAAGGAATTGGATTTAAAGGTTACTCTAACAGAACCAATACTAGAAAGCTTAATGATTTAAGAAAACCTACTAGAAATGCATGTTTTTACTCCAGATGTGTTGGTCACACTGTTAGAAATTGTTATTATAGACATGTTGTTGTTCCTCAAGGATTATGTGTATGGATACCAAAGGAACATGTGACAAGGACTGACAATCAACGACCCAAAGTTAAATGGATACCAGCAACCAAAACTTAACTGTTTTGCAAGTTATGCAACTAATACAGAATTGTTCTCAAGGATGAATCAATTATGGACAATTTCAAAAACCTTGAGTGTCTACAACTGGTAAATCTGTATCTACCTACTGCATCATGCATATATTGAATGATTGTTGTTGTATGATTGTTTGCATTGTGTGCTTAATTGATTGATTGATTGAATTTGGTTGAAAAGGATTTTTATGAGTCATAGTCGACTCTAATTTTAATTCAATCAATTTGTTTGAAATGATTTATTTTGTCATTAAGTTTTTCTTCGCGCTATTTTTTTCACATTCTTTGTATATTAGTACTTTATTCCTGACACTGACACACACACACACACATGTCTTACATATGTATTTTCAATGACCCTTGACTGGACTTTGAACATGGAAAAATTATTCTTACTCAAATAATGGAAATACACCTCTATCAATGAAGCTGGTATTAAGGTACTATTGTGGTGCAATGGCCTCCAAAATGATAATCCTTGACGAATATCCAAAAGAAGTGGCCTCACCAAGGTACTTAGATTTAAGATTTTTCGAAAAAGAAAACTTCAAGTTTCCTGAACGACTTGAAAGGCAGATGGAAGGAAGATGGTTTCCAGATCTTGTCAGAAGCTTTTATCTTCATTAAAAAGTTATTGAAGGAAACATATGTTCAACAGTCAAAGGTGTTGATATTATCATCAACAATGATGTTTGGCGACAAACAACTGATCTAAAATATGAAGGTATTCTTTCACATAAACCTAATACTCAAATAAACCATTGACTAAAAAAGAAGGATATTTTCAGAGGATGGCTTAGAACTCCATTAAGCCAAACAAGGGAAAATATGTTTCTTCACAGAGACTTAAGAGTTGAAGAAATGATGTTGGCGCACATCCTTTCACAATTAATACTGCCTGGAAGATTGCTACCAGACGAGATGACAGACAAAGATATATACCTTTTAAATGCAATAAAAAACAACATACCCACAAACTAGGTGGAAGTACTAAAAGATCACATGATAAATGTTGCACAATATTTTGCTCTCTATCTACCTTATGGGATTCTTATCAGCAACATACTGCTACTACATAATGTTGACATCTCAGGGGAAAGAGCATGTTCCTGCTCAAATACAAATATTATTAACTTCAACAGTCTTATATAATTTGGACTTATCTGGACTGAAAAGGGGTGGTAGTATGAAGATAGTAATAATCAGTCAAACTTCTCGAAAAACACCTCTACAGATGCTACACTTGAACTCGACTACACTTTCAACAGTCATCCTGAAAATTGCTCTGTTGATCTATTCCAACTAATTTGGGAAAAACTCAATCAGCTAGAATCAAAGAGTGACTCCATTCTGCAACACCTGAAGGATAAAAATTAAAACATGTGTCAAAAGTTCAGTTGATAAAGGAGAGGAATGAAAAATACATATATCTTTGTATCTCTCTTTTATTGTGTTCATTTTATAATGTCTTAGTTTGTTTTGTCTTTCCTTGATTGCTACCACCTATTGTAATATCTCTTATTCAAGAAAATGAAATTTGAACTTTGAATTAATCCAATAGTTTGCTAATCTGTTTGAATATCTGTTTTACTGGTTGATTAATTCGACTATACTATGTTTGAAGTTAATTGCGCTATAACTGTCAGTCATTCTTATAAATTGACTTCTGATATGATGTAATAATATTCTTGCATAACTGATAGGTGTCGCACCCCATGCAAAATTTAATGTGCATAAAAGAATAGAGTATAGACTAGGAAGTGACTCCTAGGTCATCTCTCAAGGACCAAATGTGGTTCAGGAATTAAGTCTAACACGTAGTGGGGTTTTGTGAAAGGTTTTGTGAATGCAAATGAACTAAATTAAAACACGAATGCAAACAGAAACGAAACAAAAAGGTAAAACGGAATCAAATACAGAATAAAAACAGTTGGTCATTAACATAATTACTATGCTTCCAATCACAGATCAACGACAAGTACACACTGCTCTAATCCAAATCCGACACAAATCACCCAATTAAGCGAAGGCTGATTCGGTCTTCAAAATTACAGACTAAGCAAATGCAATGCACAAAATTAATCAGTCATCCACCGTATAGTCTAATCAACTAAGCGAAGAATTGACACCGATTACGCAACTAAGCGTATACCTAATCGCAGGCAGACAACAGATTAAATATTGAGCAGAATCAAAGCAGCAGTATGGCAATTAAAGTTCAAAAGTCTCAGGGAAGCAAAGTAATTTTATTAATGACCAACCCGACTAACCTAAACTACATGACAGTTAAATTATCACTACCAAACATACTAGACAACATTAAAACAAATTAAAATACTAGACCCCAACAATGTAACAAACAATTACCTAACACAGTTAAATTAAATTAAATGCAAAACTAAATTAAGGAAATCAAAAGCAACTAATCCTACTAATCCAAACAAAGAATAATTAAACATGCTTTTTCCTACACATCCCATTTGACAATACATGCACCAAATAAAGAAATTCAATTTCTAGAATGGCCAAAAAAACTTCATGGCCGTGAGTCCCACATGCACACAAAGTCAAACTTTAAATTGCACCTTCAATAAGCCACAAAATGTGTTGACTTCTTGTCCCACGTGCACCATTCTCCAAGACAATAAACATGTGCCTTCCACACACCATAAAAACGTGACATTCTCTCTTTCATGCAGCAAAAATTCGGACTCCAACACACCAAGGCACAAAATGTCGAACCACCTTCACCCTTTGTGTAAAATATGCTCCAAAAACCAAAGTGCAATTGAAAGATACCTTGAGTGTTTTACCCAATGTGCCATGTAAGCAAAGTCAAATGAAAATAAACATCAAAGACCTCCCTTCTCATGTGCAATTCTCGGCAGAAACAAGCTAAGGAAAAAGATCAAAATGGAAACATTCCTTGAGTGAAAATAAGCATCTTATGTGTTTGCCCAAAAGTGGTAAAAAATTAAATGCACCTTCTCTCTTCCTTTCCAGCCTCATTTTCGGTTTTCTCACCAACACAAACCTTCAAATTCTTTCTTCCACTTCTCGATACCGAGACTAAACCCCAATAAAACCAAAGTTTCAATTGCAAAAAAATTCAAGAGCAACAACCCAAAGTCTACCTTCTTCAAACCAACTTCAAACTCTCTTTTCTTCAAACTTTTGACAAAAACAAAATCAAATCCCTAGCTTCCCTTGCAAAACCGTCCATCCATCATCAACAAACATAATGTTCCAGCTCGTAATTTACTTCCAACCATCAAAACAAAAGCACAAGAAGAAAACAGTTCAAATCCCAAACACCCAAACACCAACTCAAGCTTTCTTCACTCCAAAACTCAACAAGAACTTCATTTTCATCATCCAACCAAGGAAACTAAAAGGAAACACGAAGATATGGTAGCAAAGGAGAAGCAAAACGCAAAAGGACTCTTTATTCAAACCAAGTAACCACCATGAGAATGCAAGAACAACCCTCCAAGCTCATGCTCTCAACTTTCAAGAAGAAATGAAAGGAAAGTGGGTGAGGGATTCACTTCCACCAAGCAAAGATAAACAAGATTCAAGCAAGAGAAGAAGAAAAATGCATTCTTTGTTCATTCCATGCTCAAAAACATAAAATCCTACAAGCTCCCAAGAGAGTTCATGAGAAACCATGCAAAATGAAATGTTGGAGCTTAGAAATGTATGTGGTCGGCTTTGCCTCTCTAAATGTCAAGAATCACTTCAAAATGGGTGGGGTCCACCCAAAAAAAGAAACCCTAAGGTTTTTGCCAAGTGTCCCACACATTGGGCTTCTACAAAATTGCCACTAAAAAGGGCCCAATACACAAAATCCTAATTAAACTTTCTAGAAAACTAAGTTACAACTTAATTAAAATTGAAATGACTAAATGTTGAGTCTTTAATGTGCACGCCACAATCCTAATGCTCCAAATGATGTTTCCCAAAATTTCCCTGCAACTAAAAATGCAATTAATCAGCTCAGAAAATTCAAATTAGTGAAAATACGAATTTCCGACCAAATTAAGCAGAATTAGGAAAAATGGGGAAATAACGAACAATTAAACACAATTCCCTAATTTATTTAAGTGCAATAAACTAAATACAGTCAAGAAAATATCAATTCATCAATAACCACTATACTTGATCTGGAAAAGGTTGTTGAAAGGTTTTGCAGGAAGGACATTGCTTTGGACATATACAATTGGATTTCAACATTTGGAAAAGCAATGCATTCGACTGATGATTTAATGCATTCGATTGCATCTAAACTGGGTTAAAAAATTCCGATACTGGAATTTGTTTTTATCCTTACTGACTGACCTAAATCATTTATAATCTGCTATTATTTATGTTGCTTACATGTTTTTATATCTTAATTGAGATAATATTGCGAGATTGTTGATATTTGAGTCATTGCATATGTATGTGATTGAATTTTGTACCAATGATACAAATTTGTGCTTATATTGGTGATAAATTTGTGATATTCTGCATTGTGCATCAAACTGTTTTTGAAAATCATGCATAATGACAAGGGGACTATCACTTCTTTACACAATGTTTCATCACACACCTACATTTCAGGGGGAGTTTATACATGTTATTGTGATGAACTTGTGATTGAGAGAGCATCATATTATTTTAAAACTGCATATTTGATTGATGTTTCTCTGATTTCAAATCTGCATAAATATCAAGCATTCCTTTTTTTGTTAATGCACAAAGGGGGAGAGTTCTAATGAGTGTATGTTTGCAAGTCTATATGGGGAGAATTGTTATATCATACTTTATCTGCTTGATGATATTTGTGCTTGCAGAGTAAATGAATTATCTCTGATTTTGAAATCTGGTTTTTACTCTGTTATTTGTAGAACTGTGCAAACATGGTTGTGTTATTAATCATGGTTGTGCATCATCAAAAAAGGGGGAGATTGTTGAGATTGTTAACAACACAAAATCTATATCAAACTGGTTTTTGATGATGACAACACACTGCTTAATAACAGTACATATGTTCCAGAATTACATGTTTAGTTGATATGCTATATTGTTTTGAACAATACTTTTATTGAACATGTTTTGTTAATTCGCATGTATGTTCCTATGGTTTATTATGTGTTATATGTTTGGAACATGCTTGTATGAAATGTGTGTTAAAATGATTTTGATTACTTTTACACATTTATGAAGAAAAGCTCACAAGTACTTTTATGAACTTATATTTGTTGTGACAAAGGCCTAGCTCAGTCGACTACATTGGTAATGGATTCGACTAAGCTAAAATCTTTGTACAGATTTTGTGAACGTGTACTTGATGAGATTTTGAGATGAAAAGAATTTCAAAGTGATTTTTCATGAGTCAGTTGACAGTGTGAAACACTTATTCGACTGTATTACTGTTATATTTGGAATTCTATTTTGCCTACTTGCTCCAACGGCTACATTTTCAAAAGTTAGTTAGGAATAACTAACTGGGTCAACTGTAATAAATGTTCATTGATTTTGTTGACTGTGGAGCCTGTGTGTTGACTGTCTGTTATAACTTATTTAATACAGTCGACTGTATTAGTAGGCTAATCGACTTACACTAACAGGAAAACTATAAATAGAACAGAACACGATTTGTTCTGTGACTTTTGTGATCTAACATTTTCATTGTCCAATTTCAGAGAAAGCTCTCAGTTTCAGAAGCTCCAAGAATTATCCAAGAAGAATGTGGTGATCTTTCTTGAGAGAGATTCAGATTGAGGAGTCAATTGCGCTTATTGTTTGATCAACATCTGCACAAAGAAGGTGCTTCTAGTTTGATCTTGAAGGCTTGGCATCCTTTGAAGACTGTTGTATTTGACTGTAGGCTTGGCAACCTGTGAAGTGCGCTGTGATAGGCTTGGCAACCTGTGAAGTGTGCTGTAATAGGCTTGGCATCCTGTGAAGAGTGTTGGTGACACGTTGAGGATTGTTCGACGTGGGTGTAGATTGCAAGAAAGGGGATTCTATCTACAATTCTGGTTTTTTTGTGCAGCTATATTTGGTTTTGGGTTAGAGAGGAGATTTATATTTTTGTGTGGTGCTTCTATAAATTCCTTGCTGTAAAAATCGCAACCATTATAGTGCATTTGCTTCCAAGGTTGGAAGGACACTGGATGTAGGCATTGTTGGCCGAACCAGTATAAAAATCAGTGTTTGATTTTCTATATCCCTGCACTCTTTAAATTCTGTCGACTATATTTGTTTAGCAGTCAACTACGTTTTTCCACTGCATTACATTTTCAATAACTTGCATTTCAAGGAAAGATCAAAAGCTTTGAATTTTCATACCAAGATTGCGAAAAGATTTTAAATTT
>NW_014543450.1:238273-281445 GCF_000741045.1 Vigna radiata var. radiata | reverse complement strand
CCCCCCCCCCCCCTCTTGGTGTAAAATGTAGCCAACCTGTTTCCTAACAAGAATAACTCAGAGCAGACATGGACGGGAAAGTATTGATGACCTTGATGGTAAGGAAATTTAGTCAACTTATTCAAAATGATACTCAATTGTCTAACCATGGAGGTCAAGGCAAAAAGAATAGCTTAAGCAAGAATACCGTCCAGTGCTACGAATGTGGAAAGGAAGGTCACATAAAGCCTGATTGTCCCGAATTACAGCCGAAGCAAAAAGGAAAGAAAAGATTCCCTCAAGGCAGAAATCTGAAAAGAAAAGGAGCATACATTGCTTTGGAGAACACAGATTCTGAAAGCTCAAGTGATAAGATGCTGATCAAGATTAGGAATCCAACATCTGTCACATGGCTGGAACATCTAGAAATAACAACGACAAGGATGAAGAATTCAAGAAGCTACCTATAAAAGAAAGATATCAGCAATTAATTGAAACATTCAGAGAATTCCATCCTGAAGCAATGCGACTACAATACAAGGTTAATCAACTAAACTCTGAAAGAAGAGATTTTGAATAGAATTAATAACCTTGTTTGCTAATAATGAAAGATTAGAAAAAAAGTTAAATGAAGCTTTGTTATCTGCTAAAAATGTCAAGATTGAAACTGTTACAGTAGATAAAATCTATGGAAATTGTCCTACTTATGTGGAAAAGATAGAATACTTAACTAGGACGCTAGCTAAGTTTACTCAAGGAAGAGACAATTTAAATGTTGTACTAAATTCATTTGGCAGAGCAATTTTCAAGCAAGGAATAGGCTACAAAGCTCAATCTAGCATAACTAATACTAAGAGATTTACTGATTTAAGTAAACCTGCTAAAAATGCATGTTTCTATTGTAATTGTGTTGGTCATACTGTTAGAAACTGTTATTATAGAAATGTTGTTGTTCCTCAAAAATTATTTGTTTGGAAACCAAAGGACCTGGTAACAAGGACTGACAATCAAGGACCTAAAGTTAAATGGGTACCAGCAACCAAATCTTAATATGTTTTTGCAGGATATAAAAAGTTGATGCAGTGTGATCTCAAGGATGGATAAATTTGGATTAAATAAAAAATCTTAAGTATCTACAACTGGTAAATCTGTATCAATATATTGCATTATTGCTTAAACTGCATTGGTTGTTGTTGTGTGATAACATGAATACATCATTTGTCTGATTGATTGAATGTTTGTTTGTTGAACTCTGTTTTTCATATGGCTTAGTCGACTGTTTAAATAACATATTCGACTATGTGCTGTAAAGTTTTTGAGAACATGTCTTTAGAACGTTAAAATTTAAATCTGTGTCATGTCATTAACTGGGTTCACTAAATCCTCTCTGTAAGACTTTCTTTCACCCTTCCTTTACTTAGAAAGAAAGGTTCTTGAACCCTCATTCCATGGCATCCTCAAGTCACTCCATACGTAGAAACATAGGAAAAGGTGTCCCTAAATCAAGACTGTCTAACCCGACTGGATGGATTAGTGATGAGGCAACTCGCGAAAGATTTCTTGGTACAACTATGAAGATTGTTGTTTTTCCTATGAATATAAATCTAAATCTGTTTGAAAGGGAAGGATTCTTGTTTCCTGACTAGTTAGAAAAGCAAGGATTGTCAATATTTGTGCAAATGAAGGGATGTTGGTACCCTGATCTAGTAACAATATTTTATCACAACCTGAGGATGGTTAATGACAATGTGTGCTCAAGAGTAAAAAGTTTTGACATTCTCATTGATGACTTCATATGGAATATGACTACAAATCTACCTTCAGAAGAAGCTTTGTCACATCTGTCATCTGATCAAACAAATGTCCTACTCAACAAGAGAAAGGTGTACAAGGACTGGCTGAGGTTTCCTGGAAAATATTTCATTGAAATGTTCTATGCTCATGAAGGCTTAAGAAAAGAAGAAAAGGTTATCGTTGTTCTTCTGGCACACATTATTTTACCAAGAAGAACTAAAACTGATTAAAAGATGAAGGAAGACAATTATCTCCTTCATGCAATAAAGAATAATACTCAAACAAACTGGCTGGAAGTTGTGAAGAATCACATGAAATTTTCTGCCCTAAACAGATCACTGTATCTTCCATATGCCGTATTTGTAAGCAAAATATTAGAACTACAAGGGGTTGATGTTAAAAATGAACAGAAGTGCTTATAGTGCTCATCAAATACATTTGACTGTGACTCAATTATATCTCTCGGAATTGCAAAACTATCAATGGATGGAATTTTATGGGTGAAGAAGCTGAGTACAACACTGGAAGTACCTTTACTAACATGGTGAATTCGGCACTAGGGAATCAAGATGAAAGTTCGTCTGAAGAGGATTTCACAAAATCTTTCTAACTCAACTTAATGAAATGAAAGAAGTGTATTGAGTTTTAACACATGTTTAATATTTCGTTTGCTTTGTGTATGGCTTATAATGTCATCTTTTGTTGTTTTTCTTTTGTGTTTCCTTGTCTGATCCTATCATTGTATCATCTTTTTCAAGGAAATGAAATTAGTACTTTTGGATCAATACAATTGCTTTAAGTTTGTTTAATAATGCTTACACTGCTTAATTGATTCAACTGCAACTTATTTGAAGTCAATTATGTTAATCTGTTATACATCTGAACACATTGATTTCTGTTATTCATAACTATTTTTCTTTCATAACTAAAGTGCTTGATCTGGAAAGGATCTTTGAAAGTTTTTGCAGGAATAACATCGCTTTGGAACTATCAAGTGGAACACAACAACTTTGGAAAGCAATATATTCGACTGAAGAATTATAGCAATCGACTGATCTATAACAGGGTTAACAATTCCAATTCTGGAATTTGGTTTTTCTTTTCGTGATTGCTTATTCTGATATATCTGCTATTATCTCTGCTATAAATACTCTGCTAATCATCTTATCTAAGATAATATTTTGAGATTGTTGACAATTGTATCATTGCATATCTGAATTGAGTGTTATACTATCTTTGATACAATACTATGATTGAACTAATTGTTTTATTTGTGATATGCTGCATTGTGCATTTGATTTGATTTTATCACTTACGCATAATAACAGGGGTAGTATCAAACTTTACATATTTTCATTCACATGCCTGTATTTCAGGGGGAGTATTTTTTTTTTTTTTACATGTGACTGAATGTGATATGGAGATCATCATTGTACTTTGATTGGAATGAATTGAAAGAAAGATTGAAGATCAAATGGTTGCAGTGTAGAAAAGTCAACCAGTTAACCAGAAAAGTCAACCAGTCAACCAAAAAAAAGTCAACCAGCCAACCAGAAAAGTCAACCAGTTGACCAGAATGTTGACCAAACCGTTGAGCGGCAGTTTTGGGCGCTGAGTGCCAGAATTGACCGTTGAGCGTCCGACGGCTTGGAGGCAAACCGCTGAGCGGTAAAATTAAGCGTTGAGCGCCGGGAACGCACATCTGGACCTGTTTTCTGCGATTTTTATGATCTCTTTGGGCTTGGGCTTAAATTTTGTTACCCTTTTTGTCTATAAATAGACCCAGTGTGATTTCCAAAGTAATCTTTTGGCCAGCAGAGACGTCCAGAGCTGTTCTACACACCTTGGAGGAGGTTCCTTGGATGCTTAGGCTCCAATCTACCAAATTTATGGTTTATTCTTCCATTCTTTCATTATTTTTCATCTAGATTCACCATGTCCATGGTGAACTAAACCCTAGGTTGTTGGAGAACAATGTAATCTTTTGAAACTCTCTTATATCAAAATTCTTATCTTCTTTATATGCTTGCATATGCTTACTTTATCAATTGTTGGGTTCCTTACCTTTGCTTAATGCTTTTATCGTTTAACTCATTCGGTAAATGTTGTTTGTCTTTATTGATACGGAGACGTACAGTAATGTCATGAACTGGGGGATATTCCTTGATTATGCTAATACCGCCTAGAGATAGGGGTAGGACGATCAATTGTATTTTGCTTCCGTTTATCATGCATTATTAGTTACTAGTGGAGGCTAGAGATAGCATGTTAGTAATTAGTAATAGGCTCTTTTCGCCAAGAGATTGGGTTTAGGGTAGGCGAAGAAAGTTTGCATGAAAATATGATAAATAAGCACATTAGATAAGAAAAGTAGATATAAGAGGGTGGATAAGATAAAATTGTAAACCCCAACAACTCTATTCATCCATAGTTTCTTCTAGCCAATTGATTCTCTGCATCTTGCATGTTTAATTTCGTCTTGCAAACAAAACCTAAATTTAATTCTTTTCTATAGTCTTATGCGATTTGTTTACATGGAAGTTAATGCCTAAGAGTACTTTGGGAAACGATACTCGGACTTACCCGTTTTATATTACTTGATAACGATCTGGTACACTTGTCAGGGACTTAACACCTCCCAACACCTTTCAGTAGGTGTACTTACCTATATCCTTCAGTAGATACATAAAAATTTAGCATCCCTCAGTAGATACTGCCCAAAAAAAAATTGTTTAAAATATCCAAAAATTACATGTCTAAAATAAAATGAAATAAAACTAATGTTTTACAACACATATAATTTCTTCCAACAAATCACGTCTTCTCCTTCATGTTGGTGTCTTCAGTGCACAAACCCATCAGCTTCCTTCTTTCCACCTATTTGGTACATCTAGAATATGGTGCTTCAATCTCCACCACTCCTTTCTCTTTCAGTTCTTTCACTACCCACTCCTTCTTCTTGTCCTTCACCTTTATGCCCGGTTGGAGTGAGTCTTCTTTTGATTCAACATGGATTTTTCGTTCTTTATCAATATCTTCACTTATAGGTACTTGCAAAACATTACAACTGTCAGTATCAGTACCTGTTCTTTCACCAGGTGCAGCATCCCTTGTGGACTTTTTGTGTCTGGCTCTCTTCTTTATTCTCACATTATTTTCTTTAGAGCCATTATACAACAGCACATGTTCTTGATCTCTTAACATGATCCTCCTGTCATAGATACTAATAAGCATTTTTGAAGTTGTCATGAAAAGTCTTCCTAGAATCAATGGAATCCTTTCATCATTCTCCATATATCCATAACTAAAAAGTCAGCCAAGAACTCTAGCTGCTTAACCCAAACAATCACATCTTCCATCATACCAAGCAGCTTTTTAGTTGAACCATCCGCCACGGTCACAAAAAGATTAGACGGTTTTAATACTAGCCCTCCAAACTTTTTCAAATAACACTTAGGCATCATATTAATACTAAATCCAGAATCTAGCATAGCTCCTCCTACACCAACATCATTAACAACACACAGAAAAGTCAAACACCCTGGATCCTTCATCTTGGGCGGATGGTTTCTCTTTTTAGGTTGAATAACAACCTCTTGTTCCTCGTCATCAAAATCTACCACATCTCCAAGATAAAATTTTTAATCTTTCGGAGTGAACAGGAATCTACTGAATTACTGAAGCCACCAAAGTCACTTTCTCTCTAAAATGCTCATCATGACCATTTTTTTTCTCTCTTCTTCTTCTTCTTCACTCTCACTACTTTCCAGCTCAATAATTTCCTTTTCTTCTTCCTCTTCACTACTTTCAATTTCAACAACTTCCTTTTCTGCTTTCCTTTTACTCCTGGTTACAATAGCTTTGCACTCCTCTTTAGGGTTAACATTAGTATTAGCCCTAAATTGATTTTTTTCTTTGGTCTCCACCCTTTTTGATAATTGACCGATCTGCATCTCCAAAGATCTAAAACTAGCTTGGTCACTCGCATGTTGAGACTCATAAACCTTCAAAAATTTGTCAAATCTGTCATTTAGGTCTCTAATAGCCTCTGTCAAATGGTTCACCTGCTGCCATAAGGGTAATGGTTGTTGTGGTTTGTTGGTAAGGAAGCCTCCTGCTTGCCCAGATGGGTTATTTTGAGATTGCCCAATGCTAGGATGGTTTTTCCAACCTTTGCTAGAGTTGCCTTGATTGAAATTCCCTTGCCTATATTGGAACTGGTTACCCATATAATTTGCCTCCTGTTGCATTACTTCTGGCACAACACATTGACCATTGAATTGGTCACCTCCACAGAAATCGCAAAGTTGTTGAGCTTGGGAGACATTCCTAATCTCCTTTGGAAGTTAAGACAGAATCTTCGTTAAATTGTCCAATTTTTGAGTCAGAAGATGATTTTAAGCTAACATGGCATCATCAGCTGGAAAATGCAAAACTCCCCTCTTCTGCATTGGTGCGCCTCTCTCACTATAAGTCTCCTATTCGTTTACAACCATACTTTCGATCAATTTATAGCCCTCATCCTCGATCTTTTTCTTGATGTCACCTCCAACTGAGGCATCCAACATCATCTTTGACTGTTTATTTAGTCCTCCAAGGTATGCAAGAACTAGAGTTGTCTTGTCAAACCCATGGACTGGCGTCTTCTTCAATAGGCCTTTAAATCTATCCCATGCTTGTCTAAGAGTTTCTTCCATGCCCTGTTTAAACGAGGAGATCTCCAACCTTCCTTGGGTGACTTTCGACTGTGGAAAATATTTGTTCACAAATTTTGATGCCATAGTTTCCATGTAGTGAAAGTTCCTTTTGGAAAGGAGTTTAGCCATGTTTTAGCATTGCCTCCCAGTAAGAATGGAAACAAGCTAAGCTTTACTCGATCATCAGATACTTCAGTCATTGATGAGTCGATATTTTATTGACTGTATTTAGTTTATTGCACTTAAATAAATCAGGGAATTGTGTTTAACTGTTCTTTATTTCCCCGTTTTTCCTAATTCTGCTTAATTTGGTCGGAAATTCGTATTTTCACTAATTTGAATTTTCTGAGCTGATTANTTGCATTTTTGGTTGCAGGGAAATTTTGGGAAACATCATTTGGAGCATTTGGATGGTGGCGTGCACATTAAAGACTCAAAATTTAGTCATTTCAATTTTAATTAGGTTGTAACTTAGTTTTCTAGAAACTTTAATTAGGATTTTGTGTATTGGACCCTTTTTAGTGGCAATTTTGTAGAAGCCCAATGGTGAGACACATGGCACCAAACCCTAGGGTTTCCTTAGAGGTGGACCCCACCATTTTAAGTGTTGGACGGCATTTTAGTGAGCATTTGCCGAGACACACTCTGAGGCTCACATTTTTACACACTTTGCATGGGTTTCATGAACTTTCTCCTTGGGAGCTTGTAGGGTTTCGTTTTCTTTGAGCTATGGAATGACCAAGATCATATTTTTCTTCTTCTCTTGCTTGAATCTTGATTATCTTTGCTTGGTGGTGGTGAAAATCGTCCCATATTCCACTTTGTTTCTTGTTCTTTGAAGTTGAAAGTATGAGCTTGAGGTTGTTTCTTTGCATTTTCATGATGGGTCTTTGGTTTGAATGAATAGCTATTTTGTTTTTCTCCTCCTTTGCTACCATATTTTCGTATTCACTTTGAGTTTCTTGGATTGGATGACGAAAATGAGTTGTTGTTGAGTTTAGTAGCAAAGAAAGCTTGAGTTGGTGTTTGGGTGTTTGAGGTTTGAACCATTTTCTTCTTGTGTTTGTTTGATGGTTGGAAGCAATATTTTGAGCTGGAACATTGTTTTTATTGATGAGGGTAGGATGGTCTTCCAAAGGGGTTTAGGGATTACATTTTGTTTTTAGCAAAAGTTTGAAGAAAAATGAGTGTTGGGTTGGTTTGTAGTAGTAGAACTTGGCTTTGTTGTTCTTGAATCATTTTGCAATTGAAACCTTAGGGTATCTTGAGTGTATTCTCGGTTTGGAAGGGTAGAGAAAGGTTTTGGAAGCTTGTTTGGTGGAGGAAAACCGAAAATGAGTGTAGTAAGGAGAGAGAAATGCACATTTAATTTTTACCTCTTTTGGACAAGCACAATATGAAGCACATTTTCATAGAAGGAATATTTCCTATTTTGTTTCTGCCGAGAATTGCACATGAGAAGGGAGGTGATGAGTCGATATTTTATTAATTTCACTTAGCTTATTGTACCAAATTTAATCAGGGAATTGTGTTTATTTGTTCGATATTTTCCTATTTTTCTTAATTATGCTTAATTTGATCAGAAATTCTAATTTTAATTAATTTGAAGTTTCTAAGCTAATTATTTGCATTATTATTTTTAGGGAAAATTTTGGACAAACAATTTGGAGCATGGGGAAGGAGGCAAAATAAATTCAAGACTCTCATTTTAGACATTTTAAATTTTAGTTATTTTGTAATTTAGTAGTTAGAATTTTTAGACAAACTCTTTGCATCTTGGGCCAATTTTGGAAATTTTATGATGGGCCCAAAATTGTAGGACACTAGACCTAGGGTTCCCTTTTATTTTAGGGTGGACCCCACCTTTACATAGGACACATGGCCTAGGGATTGGAGAGCCACCAGCCGTCACACTTGGGGGCACCACATTCATTCTCGGCTGAAACAAATTCTTTGGGAGGAACTTTGCTGGATACGTTTTTCATGGAGAATCTAGTTGCAATTTTGGATTTTGGATGAATTAAGAGGGGGAGCTGCAGCTGTTATTTGGAGTTTGAGGGGCTGGAACGTTAGCACTTGCTTCCAACCGAGACACTTCATTTGGACCATGCTTTCTCTCGGCAATTTTCATTGGCTGCAAACTTGGGATGGACTCTCGGCATTTTTGTTTTTGAAGATGGCTGGAACGTTTTTCTTTGGGTAGTGAGAATGTAGCTTTTGGTATTTTCTCTTTCATGGTTGAATGAAGCACTTTCAATTTATTTATTTTATCTTTGATTGAAGCCTTGTAATGCCTCTTTGCTGGAACGTAAATGATGTTTGGGATGTAATGGTTCTCTTCATTTTTCAATGAATGCAACCAGCCTTGATGCAATTTCAACCTTTTTTCTTCACTTGCTTTCACTTTGATTGATGGGATGTGGTGGCTGCCATATGTTTTCTTTCTTGATTGAGTGCTTGGAAGCTTTTGTCTTTAATTTGAAGAATGCAAAATATCCCCTTTGCTGAATCTGCACGTGATTTTCTTGTTTAGAAGCACACTTTATTTTATTCTATTTCTTTATCTTGTGGGTCCGGTTGTGATTGAAGTGGTTTCATGCCATTAAAACATTTCTTTTTATTAGTTGATTAGATTAGAATTGATTAGATGGGAGTAGGTATACTTGTCCGAGAATGGTGCAGGGATGGTATGGAGGCTTAGGAAAAGTGCTTTGCTTTTATTTTTCTTTTTTTTTGGATTGAGAGTGTCATGGTCTGCACGGTGATGGGAGGAAAGATTGGTAATCAAAATGCTTTTGGTTCTTTTTAAAAGAAAAGAGAGGCACGGAGGTGTTACATTTGATGGCTTGATAATTGTTGAATTTAGGAGCAGCAACCTCACGACTAGGAGCTATTTCTTTTTAGGCCATTGCAATTTCAATTCATTTTGGTAGATGCACATGTCACATTAGTTGGTAGAAAATTATGTTTGTTTATTTTATTTAGTTTTAAAATATTTTTCATTGCATTTTGAGTTGTTTTTCATTTTCTTAATTTAGTGTTGCATTTTAATAGTTTTAATTGTGTTTAGATAATTGTTTGTTGAAATGTTGGGTTTACCACTTTATTTTACCTTGATGTTTTCTAACTTACACAGTTGAGTTTAATGTCCATTCATTTTAATTTAGTTATTCGTATTCACAAAAACACTTTTCAAAACCCCCCCTTTTCGTGTTAGACTTGACTCTGAACCGCAGTTGCTCCTTGAGAGACGACCTAGGGGTCATTCCCTAGCATTATACTGCATTTCTAAATTGCAATCAAATTTGTATGACAGTTAGTAGCAGGATGCCATTGGGGCATCCATCTTTGATCACTTTTCTGTGTCAGCAGGCTGGGGTGAACATTGCAGTTCCCCCATATGAGAGACTTAGGAATGCCATTAATGCAGCTTACTTCCACCAGTTCTGTGCTAAGGCAGGAGTAGCAGGAGCAGCTGATGCAGCGGGGGTAGTACCCAGGAGGCGTCGTAGGAGAGCTGCAGCTCAGCAGGAGCACGTGCCTGATGAGGTACCAGTCCAGCACGCGGAACCTTTCCAGATGAAGGACATGTACATGTCCATGATGGAGGCCAGGATAGAGGCCCTTCACAGAGGGCAGATTGCGACTGTTGAGATGATTATTGGGCTATATGACCAGCCACCAGTGCACAGGTGGACTATGGATGAGTTTCATACAGTTGTGGCATGGCCTGAGCAGCAGGCGCAGAGTAGTGGTTTTGGTTTTGGTGCAGCCGGAGCCCCGAACACCGAGGAAGAAAACTTTGAAGATGCTGATTATGAGAGTCAGGAGGACTCTCACGATAGCATGGGCTGATTGCAGACATCTACTAAGGGATGTCCATAGACAAGATTTAGTTTTTCTTTCTTTTACTTTTATTTTATTTTATTTTTTTAAATTTCTAAAATAGGTTGAATTTTAATTTCAGTGTGTACTCTTGGCTTGAACACTTTTTCTGAAAATGTTTGACTGACTGATGTGCATGATGGAACTATTTGATGATTATTTGATGTGGATGAGAATTAAGTGCAATGCATGTTGATATTCTGTGAAATAGATGTGTGATGAATTATGATTATGGTTATGATGCTAAGCATGGTGTATGAATGAATTTTGTGTGAGAAAGCATGTGTGTGAGATTTTGAGCTCCAGAGTTTTTATTGTTGTATGCATTGTTCACACGAAAAGATGAATGATATTGCCTTAATCTTGATAATTGATTGAATTGCATGTGAATGTCATATGATCAAGGCCATTTTTGAGAACCCTTCTCTAGCCAAATTTTCACCCAAAATGCTTAAAATATGATACCCTTTTTGAACCTTAGCCTTAAACAGGATGTGAACCCTTGTTTTGACATTCTTTACCTTGAGTTGGGATGAGCTTAAATGTATGCGATGAAAAGGTTCAAGTTTGGGGTTGTATGGGGGAAAATTGAGAAAAGCAGATGAAAAGCATTGAGCTCGAATGTTGTGAAAAGAAAAATTCATGAGAAAAAGAAAAGAAAAGAAGAAAAGCATGAAGAGGAGCTCAATGAAAAAGAAAAGGGGGAAAAGTTGGGAATGAGTGAGATTGGTGAGGAAGAGAGTTGTGCTTAAATTGTTAAATATTTTGATAGCTCTCTTAACTCAAGGACTTTGTATTCCGGAAAAACCAATTTTTCTTGTTATTTTTAAGCTAATAAATCTTCAATTTACAAACACCGGAACCAATTGAATGCAAATGATGAATCAGCAAATGCATCTAACTTCTATAGAAATGCAACGCGTGAACAAATAAGAAGTGGCATGAACACATTTAGATTCAACAATTTAACTAATAAAGAAAAGACATATTGCACTAAAAGAAAACAACATTTAAATAAAAAAAGAGTAAAATGTTCCTTGCAGCAGCGTTCCTTTTCTCAAAGAAAGAAATGTGAATTCCCACCATCATGACCGTGAAGCACTGAAATCAACTCTTGCACTTCTCCAAAATAATTCACCGTATTGGCTGCGGCCTTTCTTCAAAGCCGTGACCAAATCTGCACCAGCTTAAACAAAAATACATGCTTTTTCTAGAAAATAAATCCAAGGCCGTGACTTTCTCTTCCATCAATAATAAAAAACTGCTTGTATTTTAAAAGAAAAGAAAATGAATTGAAATCACGGTGAAGCTTTTTCTCCAACTAGAATTAAATTGTGCACTTTCCAAAATAAAGCACCGCCTATGCACCTACAAATTAATGTAACAGCACCTACTTTTCTAAATAAAATAACATGCAATGCTTCTCCAGAATTAAATCACCAGCCCGTGTGCTCCAGGACGTGACCCCGCAATGTTCAAAAATTCTCCAACGCAAATCAATTCCTGCTGTGTGCTTGAAAAAAAATTGTTGGTTGCTGCACCTTCCAAATCACGTTCAAGAAATATTTTAAAAAGCAAAAGAATGAGCTAGGAGTTGGTGGCAGTGACTGTCCAGCACCTTTCTCTGAAATCAGAAAACGTTCCAGTAAAGCAAAATAAAAACCAAGTGGCAGCAGCAGCTACAGAATAGGTAAACAATTATGCTTTCATTCAACCAATTCCTAAGACCAAAAACATTATTTCCCAGCAGCTTGTAGCCGAGAGAGTGCCCAAAAAAAATAATTTCTACCGAGAGTGTGAATCCCTAAAATGCAATGTGACGGCTGCAGGTTTTCTAAGAGGCCATGTGTCCTCAAATTGGGATGGGGTCTACCCTAAAAATAAAAGGAAACCCTAGGGCAAATGTCCTACAATTTTGGGCCCCTCATAATATTTTAACAATGGCCCAATGTGCAAAAGTTTGTCCAAAAAGTTTAAACAATTAAATTACAATACAACCTAATTTAAAATGTCTAATTTGAGAATCTTGAATTTATTTTGTCTCCTTCCCAATGCTCCAAATTGTATCTCCAAAATTTTTCCTGCAATTAAAAATGTAAATAATTAGCTCAGAAAATTCAAATTAATTAAAATTAGAATTTCCGGTCAAATTAAGCATAATTAACAGAAACGGGAAAATACTGGACAATTAAGCACAATTCCCTGATTAATTCTAGCATAATAAACTAAGCAAAGTCAAGAAACTATCGACTCATCAGTCACCACACACTTGCATTTCATTTTTATTTGGGTTTAGAGAGCATCTAACAATACCCTTGGCAATTAATATTTGGAGGCACATTTGTCATTAAAGAAAAATGAGGTGCGGATTCAGTAAAAAGGCAAAAGGTCCAGCTGAGAAAAAGAAAAAAAAGAAGAAACTCTCATGGTGATTAGAAATGGGTTGTGTGTGTCACGACCATTTGGAGCAATGGACAGGCCCACCTACACATTGAATTCAATTCTATTTCTTGTAGAAGCCCTGCAATCAATGTAGCTGGAAGTCACGTGCTGAAATCAAAGTCACACTTTCATTCTTTTTATTATTCAATTGGACCTTAGGGGGCAACGTTGCTGCATATCCATTTGGAGAAAGAACATTCACGACCCACACAAAAGAAGCACGCCACCCACTAGGAGATTGGATTCATTGGGCTGCACAACATCAAAGTATCCAGCAGCACGGAAGGAATTAAACATCTTCATTTAAACTCCACGTTCCAGCATAGTTTGGGTAGCAACTTGGAAGCACGGCCCACCAGCAGCTTCCGTCCAGCTTGTGCATCCACACACACGGTCCTGTAGAAAGCAACAGTAGTTGGGTTTGGGAGGTGCAAACGGTGAAGGCTGGTGCAACGGGGCCCATGGACGTCCAAGGGAGTATCTAGTACGTAGGGCAACAGCACTTCTTTGAATTTGAGAAGCCGCACACACACATCTGGAAGGAAGACAGCCACCATATATAAAGGAGGGAGAATCATCTTTCATGAGGAGTGCTCACAACGACGAGAATGAATGGAATAGGAGAAGAATAGCTCACGGCCTGGTGTGGAGCAGCAACAGTTATGGTCTGGAATTTAAGTAGCTCATTCGGTTTTCTTTTAGAATGTAGTAAACTATCCATTTCATTTATCTTGCTTTAAATTAAAGAGAAGTGTTGCATAGGGAACATTCATTTTATTTTAAGAAAAAGTGACGATGATTTCAATTTGGAGCACGAAGGCGGAATTTTCTTTGACAAGTGTGCACAAGCGGTGATGTAATTGGAGAAACCCATTTTCATCCTTTTTCTTTAAAAGCACGCGGTGAGATATATATAGTTGGGAGAGGAATTAATTTTAGAAGCTTATTTTCATTTTAAGCTGGATGTGCACATGGTTGTTTCGTCAAAGGAAAAAAAAAAAAGGAAAAGCGCGAAGAGGTTTCCATGTTTTGTGTCTTTACGCGTATGAACTGAGATTTAGTTTACATTATATATTGGAAATCATTCAAGGTAGTAGCTTACTCATTTTATATAATTTTATTGTTCAAGCATTTTTAAAGTGTTGATTTGGTGATGGATAGCATTTAACTTTTAGCTCAAGCGTTGCAATTTAATAGTCTTAATTGTGTTTGAATATTTATCTTTTGCATTGTTCAGTTTACTTTTTCAGTTCATTATGTAGTCTATTATGTTCGGTTTATTGAATCTGTTTACTTTTTTGCTATATGTTTTGTTTGATTGTGTTAATTTAATTGCAATGTTAGCCTAGGTTAGTCGGGTTGGTCATTAGGGATATTATAATATTTCCTTGAGATTTCTGGACTGTAATTGTGTTTGCCACTCTAACTTGGTTAATATGAAATTTGTATTTGCACTTGCAATTAGGTATACACTTAGTTGCCCAGCTGGTGTTGAGTCTTCTCTTAGTTGATGAAACTGCACGGTGTAAATTAGATTTGATGGTAACATTGCGTTCACTTAGTCCGCTTTTATGAAAACATAATTAGTCTGCGCTTAGTTGATTAATTGTGTTGGATTAGAGGTTTGAGTCGGCTTAATTTTGTTGATATGTGATAGGAAGCATTGTAATTAAGTTAATGACCAACCGTTTTCAGTCTGTCTTAGAAACCGTTTTTATATTTATGTTTACATTTCTGTTTGCATCCGTGTTTTGATTTAGTTCATCCGCATTCACAAAAACCTTTCAAACCCCCCCACTTCGTGTTTGACCTAATTCTCGAACCACATTTGGTCCTTGAGAGACGACCTAGGAGTCACTTCTTAGTCTATATTGCATTCTTTTATGCACATTAAATTTTGCATGGTGTGCGACACCCATCAGATGCTCTGCAACATCTTTGACTAGCGTTCAACGCCCCTCAGGGAGCAAGCAGGCACTGACACGTGAACATCACCCCTGAGGGCCCCTGAAGGGGGCAAGCAAACTTCATGCATGACCAATGGTGCTGAGGGCCCCAGAAAAGGGCAACCAGGAATCCTGTGTAACACCCCTTTCTAGGAGTGTCACAATTTTTTTTTAAAATATACATTCACATTTAAAACCATACATTTATTAATATTATATAATGTGAACATCAAATTTTTCAAGAGTAACTATTGAATTAAAAACCAAATCTTAAAAGTAGTTTAAAATTACAAACCACAACGTTCCATAATTTAAAATACATTTTGAAAAGCCCCAAAGAGTGTTTCCCAATGCATCCTCGCACTAAATGTCTTCAGTTTTACCTGAAACATCATCTACTCTCGTATAACGACACGAGTTATACAATCATCGTAGACACACAAGTAGGATGAGCTAACCGAAGACAGAAAAACATAAGTTACAGATAAATTTACTTACACACTTTGAACATTTAATAATATTATCAGTATGTTAATAATATCATATTATTTCTACATGTAACTTCGAAACTACTCGCTTCATATCTCTCACTCGCAATAATTGGATTATCTCGGTTCTCCTTCTACACGCACATATGATAAATATATTACAAAACTAGTCCCTCATATGGACTGTGGATAAGAGTCGTCCTACACACACCGCTTTGGACATATCTCTCTGGTTCTTCAAGGACTTACGAGTAAAAACATTAGTGAGTAACATCCATTCACCAAGCACAATACTCAGCACAAGTCAGAAACCCTTGGTGAGATATTTGTACCTCTCGAAAGAGGAAAAGTAACAAGACTCAAATCCACCTATCGCCTTACATAAGCAAAAAGGAAATCATCCTTTTTAACTACTAGGTAAAACATAATCTCTTGGTTATAAACGATAAGACTATAAGATTACTAACAGATACACCAAATATAATTTATACCAAGCAAGCTGTCACATAATTGGCAAGAGAAAAAATTCAATTGAAAAGAAGGATTGTGAATCACTAAGGTATGGTCTAAGAGCAATAAGTTATTACAATATACAAATTTCATAATATTGAAGGAAAATAAATCTAAAATACGCAAACCATTCAAACCAGTAGTATAACTTAGTTACATAAAAAAAAATTCTTAAGTATCAGCCACGCTTTGTAAGCTCCTATTTTATTTAACAAGGATAAGAACAGTGGTGCCAAAAATTTAGAAACAAAGCACAATATTTTAACCAATTCTTTTAAAATTCGACATAGAAATTTAATAGATAAATTAAATTAAAACTCTAAAAAGGAAAACGGTAGCTTTTTGGAAAATGGTGCCCACGATACGAAACATATTCTGAAACTTTTGTGACAATAATAATACATACAATATAATATAGAATAGCTAAAAGAATAAAATATAAATTTAATGGAGACCGAGAATGATGGCATGAACTTAAAATAATGTTTTATAATGAAAAGTTAATGACAAAACAATATGGTTTCGGGTATTCCAAAGCAACAGTCTATCTTTCTTTTAATTTCTTTATTCTCTCTTGGAACGGTTCTAATATAATATGGTTCAAGGAATTATTATACAATAATCAGATACTCTCTCCAAGGTCGTGGAATTCAAATAATATTGACAAGTTCGTCATCATTCCAAGATTCACAAAATTATTGAGCATATACAGACTATACGATTCGGGAATCACGGTAAGTCTTTCGTATCTCATAGCATTCATTTCACAGAATAGATACAATACATCGAGACTCAAGCCAGAAAAATAGCATTGTCATATTATCATATAAATAGACGGAAAGTTTCAAGGTAAGCACATACAAGTTCCATACTGAGTAAAATAAATGTTTTAGCTCCCCTACTTCAAATACGGTAAGATTTGCTAACTCTTGTTGTTGTAAGGTCTACTACTACTCCTCTTGAAGGATCTATGTCTCTCTTAGACGCTTACAAAGATTTTAGATTATCCTCACTTCCTCTCCTTTAACTATCTAATTGTTTTTGTTTATTTCAATAAGCTAGAAAGCTGATGTTTTATACTTGTTTTCAGCAACATAATAGTTTGGACAATTCTAATCAAAGAGGAATCAAGCCCTATAATTTCTATTCCTTGTCTCTGCAACTACTTTCAAATTTTGTGCATGTTTTGTTTCATTTCTTTGCAATGTATAAGTTTTTGTTGTATGAAGCCAAATTATCACATACGCTAGGGTGGAAAGGAAAAGGAGAAGATTATGTGTCGGGAAAAAGATTATGTGTGTGTCATGGATGATGAAAATGAGAAATCTACGACATTCTCAACCACAAAATATGAATTATTGGTATTTACGTGACAAAGGCATCCGATGCTATTAATCCAACAACAATTATAAAAGAGGATTTTCAATTCTCAGGATCGTACATGTACAAAGCTTATTAGTTCACTAATTTTCAATTCTTATGTGACTTGTTGACAGTCATGTAGACTTGTGTCTAGTTGTACATGTCTTAGTATAATTTACACTAATATATTTTGATAATGAACCAAAATATATTGAATATCTATAGCTTTCGTGTACAAATGAGTGTGGATAATGCATTTAGTTAAGTTATAACTTGCATGACATTTATCATAAGCATTAATTTAAACTTAAATAACTTTTTAAAATAAAAAGATATAAAGGAAAGTAATTGATTATAACTTATCATAATTAATTAGCATAAGATATATAATTAATTTTCATTAGTACTAATGTGTTATCTTTCATTTTGTTTCAATACATGAAAGTGAGATTAATCAATTATATTTGAAATAGTCAATTAATTTGTTTTTATTGAACTTTCAAAATCAACTAAAAGCATAATAATCCATTAAGTAAAGATGTAATTGATTATGTCATAAACATGGTTCACATTTAATCAATTATATTTTTTAAATAATTAATTATGTTGTTCCAATTACATTTTTAGATATAATTAAAAATAATATAATTAAGGTTTAAATATTTTTTTGTCTTTATTTTTGTCAATTTTATTCAATGTGTGATTCATTTTTTTAATGTTTAATGTGGTCTCAATTTTCGTAATTTATCTTTTATATGGTCTTTTTTCATGACGTCGTCTAAATCGTTAACGACAGACTATACACGTTGGAATTGTTTGAAAGAGGTGTTTGTTTTTATCATGCGTAGCCCATCTGCATAATGTACACTAATCGAGGTCATATCCGAATCAAATTTAATGTTCAATAAAAGTGTAGTACTAGGAGAATGATCCATAGGTCGTCTCTAAAGGACCAAATGTTGGTTCAAGCATTAGGTTGAACACGTGGTGGGGGAGTGATTATGGACAGTTTGTGACATGAATTTAACTAACTTAAAACACTAATTCAACACAGATTAAAACACGAGTTGATATTAGTTCGATTGCAAAGCTTTCAATCCCGGTTTGACTATAATTAACCACTTTTCTCACCCCTAATCTAACATTAATTAATCCAACTAAGCGGAGGACTAAACAGTTTTCATAAACACACATTCAATCAACCATGCATTATCACAAATTAAGCAACCATGACCTTAATCAACTAAGCGAATATGAGGCACAATTTATAACACTAAGCATGTCTTAATTGCAACACAAACAAATTCAACAATGTGCAGGGTCAGAATAACGAACACAATGATGCAACAATAACCTCATAGAAGCAATGGAATCTCCCTAATCACCAACCCAGAAATTTAAGCTGCCAATAATTATAAAACACAAAACACAATGCAGTGGTAGAATCTGGAAAAAGAAGCACAATGTAGTACCAAAAGCGCAACAAAAAATGAAATCCCAATTTGAAAACCTAAACATAAAACACACCAAACAGAAACGCACTTCTTGGTTGAAAACGTGAAATAGAAGCACAAAACGAAGTTCAAATTAAACGCAACAGACAAAAACAAAATGCAAAACGAAAGTGCATAGGTAACAACAATGGAAATAAAGAAGAAGAAATTGAAGAAGAAAACGAATTCAACTATAAATTGTAATGAAAATGAGTCAATATAATGAACGAAAACTTAAACTTAATGAGAGCTCTCCAAAGAACCAATAAAACGTCCAATGTGCAGAATGAAGGAGAGTAAGTGGGTTTCCCCCCTTGGGCACATCTATCTAGGTCATATTTCTAAATGGGCCTTTTCCAATTCTACCCAAAAATGGGCCCAAACCCTAAATCTGTCCAAAAAATGCAAATATGGTCCATAAAGCCCTAAAAAAGAATTACAATTTAATTCTAAACTAAAATGTTGATGTGACAATTGAAGAATGACGTGGCAACTCCCTTGATGTCCCAAATTGATATTCCAAAAATTTCCCTGCAATTAATAATGAAAATAATTAGCTTCAGATAATTCAAATTAATCAAAATAAGAATTTATGGTCAAAGTAAGCACAATTACGAAAAATGGAGAAATAATGGACATTCAAGCACAATTCCCTAATTAAATCTAGTACAATAAGCTAACTGAAGTCAAGAAAATATTGACTCATCATACACTTTGTCAGGTCGTCATCTTCAACCTTTCAACATATCAGAAACCTTAGCTACCATCGCCAGTGGCCATGCACCTCCATTACACAGAGCCAACAATGCACCACAACGAAACACCTACAAACGCACAAATCTGAAACCACCACAAGCCACCACGACAGAGCTTCAATACCAACATCGACGACACAAGTAGATCGACGAACAACTCTTGAACCAAACTACTGCGATCTTTCTCAACACATCTACACCATATATGTCCACCTCCGTGAACAAGAAGTTGTTGTGCCTCACTTATGAAGAAGAAGGACCTCCACAATGTATCTCTTGAACCACCACAAATCCTCCATGTTGTCTTGAAAGAAAGAAGACGATCGTGGCTCTTCTGTTGATGACGAAAGCAACAAACGAAACGCATAACCACCATCGCAAAACCTCATTCACTTGTAGGAAACCAGATCCAACAAAGACTAAGGGCACCATTACTGTTATGATGGGTTCTCGCTTTTCTTGCCATCAAAGCTTCCCTACGAACACGTTACCACCGTTGTTCAACGATGAAGAAGAAGTAACCAACAGTTCCACTAAAGCATCAAAAAGGGGATCTAGATTAGGATTTTTTCAAAACCTACGAGAATTAGGAAGAACCCATGGCAATATCATTGATTTAAGCCAAGACCATGAAAGCTTGAATGCGAGAATGTGTCCTCCTCAACAATTCCACCATAGGAGAAAGGAGAAGATTAAAGATACAATAGTGGCAGAAAAGATTGGCACACTAGAAAAGGGATGAATGTGAGGAAAAAAAGGCAAGAAACTCATAAGCCAGCGTAAGGAAACCAATGAAGATGCAAATGTGGTTCTCGTTTTGGAAGAAGATGGTGTGTCGTCGACGCTATGCAATGAAGGTGTGTGGTGGCTGATGGTGGTGGCTAGGATTTCTGATGTGTTAGGAGGTTAAAGATGATGACATGGTAATTTTGGATGGGCCATGTATGATAAAAATGAACACCTCATTCAAATAGTGCCAACATGTACAATTTGTCTTTAATTATTTAGACGATGTCATGAAAAATAACCAAATTAAATACAAATGACGAAAATGGGGGCCACATTGGACACTCGAAAAAATGAGTCTCACATTGAACAAAGTCAACAAAAATAAGGATCAAAAGAGAGTATTTAAGCCTATAATTAATTATCATTAAATCAATCAATTAAGTCTTATTTGAAATACTTTTGTATTCATTATTTTCAATATTTCTTATGTTATCAATTACACTTGTTACGTGCTTTGCTACATCAAAGAAAAATTCCAAGAACTTAAGACACATTTGCTATTATATCTTTTCTCGAAAATTTTTAAATATTAAAGCACTTTTAGAGTCATCAAAATCTAATAGATTAAGTCTTTGTGTGGAAAGATAAATTATATAGATTGTTTGATATCTAAAGCATTTCTATTTGTCTTTGGAGAACATGTTGAAAATTATTCATATTCTTGTGAAATGGAAGAAAAAATAATGAACTTACTGAATTATCATTTATTATGGAATTTGAGATCGAATTTAAATATGAATCTTAATAAAAATGAAGTAGATTTGTATCCTACACAATAAGAATTTCATATTTATAAACAAAAATAAATTTGTGAATAAAATCAAATTTATTGCTAAATTTTATAATTTAAATTATCGATGGGTATTTTTGTAGATAATGCATTTGACATTCAATTCTCTAAACAAATTCTATCACTAATGTATCAAACGGTCAATTCTATTAACAAAATTCTATTGGTAATGCATTTGACGAGCAATTTAGTCACTAAATTTTATCAATAATTTATAGTTCCTATTATCGACGAATTTTTTCACTAGTAAATCTTGCTAAGTTTGATAATATTTTTTTTATATATTCATGAGATGTAGAAAAAAAAAAGAAAAGAAGAGAAGAAAGAGAAAAGAAGAAGAGAAGGAAAAAGGGAAGGGAAAATGAGAAAAAGGAAGAAGAACGACGACATAGGCACATTCGTCATGACTTGACGACAATGAGGATCGGAGTCGGAGGAAGAGGAGGAAAAAGAAAAGGAAGATAAAAAGGAAAAAGAAGAGGAAGATGAAAAAATAAGAAGATGAGGTAAATGAAAAGGAAAAGGAGGAGGAAGATAAAAGAAATAAAAAGAAGATGAGAGTCTAGAAGTTGCCAGCAACATCAGACATGGCAGTAACAATTATGTAATAACAATTATGGTGAAGGCATGGCAAAGTGAAGAAGAGGAAGGTAAAGAAAAAAATAAAGTAGAAAAGAAAGAGGAAGAGGAAAAAAAACTTTAATTGTCTATATTTATTAATGCTCAATAACTATTAACAAATATTTATCGATCGTTAGTAACTATTGATAGAATTTACATTTCATAAAATTCTATTATTTTATTGATGTATTTACTTTAGATAAATTATGTGTGTTGATAATATATACTTTTCTTGTTGGATAAAATAAGGTGACAACTTTTCTTTTATCTTTTATGTGGTGAAAAGTGAACTCTAATGAATATCCAATTTCTTTCTTAAATTATAAAAGACTTGTTGATTGTTTATAGTTGTTTTTCAGTATATTTTGGTATTATTTGTACACAAAATTAGTGTCCATCCTCGTATGGTAGATAAATATTGAAGAGGTTGTGCAAAACATCTAAAGAATTGAAACTACTGTTTTTCATATTTTACTTCAAGTATAATTACTTTTGTATATTTTTAAATTATATTAATTATTATATTTTACATGTTTTCAAACCTTCGACACAATTTTATCACTAATTGAAGAGAACTATAATGTTAAGTCTAATTAGTTATTACATTTAGTTAGATTTTAACATATTAAAATATTTTGTTTTTTTAATTTTATCTTAAAATTTTTGTTTTATATTTGTTGATATTAGAAAACCAAATATAATTTTAAATTGTAATTATTGTAAATATTTAATCTTATGTTTTTATTAGATTATGATTTAATATATTTATCAATTTTTGAGTATTATATCTTTTATTATTATATTGTAATTTAAAGATGAAAACAATACTAAATATTTTTAATAAAAAAAACTATAATTAAAAATGAAAAATTACAAAATATTTATCCAAACCGAATTATAAAAATTAGTTTTATTTGATTTTTTATTCCTTTCTAATCGAATAGCGCATATTTTTTTTATTTGATTTGTATCATATTTTCTATCATATTAATCTTTGGATTATTTTTTTTTTTTCAAATCGGGTTGTGAATCTATCCACACAGATTAGTGTATTGATTTTGTATAGTAGAGATATATTACCATATTAATAGCGATTTCTTTTAATGAATTATTAGCATAAACACATTGTCGCGTTTGTACGTCGGTATCTTTTAAATATTTATAGTATATTATAAGTTACACTGGTGCAAAAACACTGTTTAACGTCACCCATAAGACGTTGGTTTGCGTGTAATCCGACGTACAGGAGCAGACGGTAGCATTATCGTAAATAGCCTGGTAAACTAGACGTCGGTTTTATCCAAAAACAGACGTCTATTAATTCCAAGACATCAGCACTGCAGCACCCCAACGTCTACTAGGCTGCATTTAATGCTTTTCACCTAATTCTCAGGCGTTTAGACGTCACGTAGTCCAAATCTGACGTCTAAGGCATGTTTGGAAGGCGGGAAAGACAAAAAAATCTTCAATGTTGACGTCGGCGTTTCGGGCTACGCGACTTCTATTATACCTGTAATAATTATGTTTACAAAACTCGAGGGCTTGAGACGTCGGCTATTTAGGGCCCCGACGTGTATGTTATTATAGACGTCGGTGGCCTATACCAACAGTCGTGAACATCCCTGACAGGATATCAGACGTCAATCGGTTCAGCTTCCTAGACGTCGGTTCCCCCTGATAGAAACCGACGTCTAATGGGTATTCAAAAAGTCAGTTTTAAATGTTCACTTGGATGTCAGATTAGTAGGATAACTGACGTCTATAGACGTCGGTTTTTGGAGAATAACCGACGCCCAATTCCATTTTAAATACACCGCAACTCTTCGCGGCATTCAGTTTCTGATATCGATCGTCTTCCTCTTCTCCTTTTTCTTTTGCCACACCTCTTTTTTTTCTCTCTTTTTGGCATTCTATTGTTCTTTCTCGTCTTCCTCCTCTCCTTTTTCTCTCTTGCATCCCAGGTGCGTGATTTTTTTTTTATGCTTACAGTTTAAACTTTATTTAGTCTTTCATCTATTATCTTGTGGTTGAACTGATTAAAATTTGTTTTCCTTGTGTTGTGTTTTAGTATAGTTTTGATCCTTTCTTTGGGTAACATAGTGCAACATTCTCCTTTTGCTGGTTTCCTCACAAGAAGAGTGGCGATCTTTTGAGTTTTCTATGGCTTCTCGACCCAAAATGGAACTTGGGTCCTTGTCTAGTTCTCGTGTCACTGTAATTTTTTCTTTTGCGGTTGAATAATGGGAAGTAGTCATGGACCAAGGTTCGGTTTTGGGTTGAAATGTCATAGAAGATTCAAAAGACGCAAGCTTTTTTTGTGGGGAAACTAGCGAGAGGAGAGTGTTGCACTATGCTACTGAAAGTCTGGATCAAAACTGCACTAAAACACAATGCCTTTGTTAGACGTCGGTTAGTGCCAGGCCCGACGTCTATAAGGAACATAGATGTCAGTTAGTGTCATTTTAAACCTCTATATATTCATATAAACGTCGGTTTTATGCATAGGTGGACGTCTATATAGAGAAATTAGACGTCAGTGTGGGTATAAGTAGACGTCTATATGGACATCGGTGGATATCGTTAATCGACGTTTATATTGACGTCGGTTAAGAGGATTTCCGAAGTCCCATGGACGTCACCCTTATAGACGTCTGTTGTGTAAATGACGTTAAAAGCCCAAATTAACCGACGTTAAATAGTGTTTCGACACTAGTGTTAATAATATATATGAATTGATTAAATTAGTATATGAGAAAAAAATAACAAAAACGTAAGCGAATGTTTACCGTAAATAAATAAAAAAAAGTGTAACAATTTTAATTTTATAAAAATATTTCAAAATATAAATTATTTCTAAAAATCAATTAATAATTATATTATAAAAAATAAAATGCGAATAAAAAGTACCTAAAAAAATATATCTTTATATTATATATATATATATATATATATATATATATAAATAACAATATAAAGCACACCATTAAACGATATAATAATTGTCACACCCCATTTAATATCCCACTTAAGTGGAGTACATGTGTCACCGTCCGGTTCTCCCCTAGTGAGTGGGAGACAAACTCTGCCAACCTTTTAATTCCCTTCCCTCGTGATCCATGCAGCAGCAGCAGAGCAGTGAACCCCAGCAAGTGGAAGTCAGGTGTCACGCTGGGAGTTGGCCAACCGTTCGGATTGGAGGCAGTATATAAGGTGAGAATGAAGACCTGACGCCACTTTTGCATGCAATCTTCTTCTTCTTCCTCAAACTTAACTTTCTGAAAAACTCAAATTCTCCTCCTTCTCTCTAAAACCTCCTTGCCTTCTCTCTAAAATCCTAATCAAGCTACTGTTCCGATCACCATTCAGATCACACCTGAAGACTTCTGGTGATCTCCTCTCTCACTTGAACCGTCCGGTTTCTAGTTTGAAACTGAATTTGGGAAGCCTTAGAAGGGATAGTTCTTACCAACCTACTTTCAAAGACTTAGCTAGAATTAGAGGTAAGGGAAGCTTATAAAGTTTAATTATGATTTTCTGTATGGTTTGAATATGTGCTTGATTTAATGCATGTTTGATATCTAAAGTATGTTGCTTGATTTCGTATGATTGGAATATGGTATGTTGTTGTATGAGCTGTATGATAAGTATGAACTATGAACTCTGCACTGATAAGAGTATGTATGAAATTTAGAGAAAATGTGAATTTGAGATCGAAGGTCATTAGGACCGTTCGGTCTTCCTTGTTCCGTTCGGTCTATAAACTGATCGGCCTAGTATAGTTACTAAAACTAAATTGGTTTCCTTTAAAGTGTTCTTTTGATAGCTATTTAAGAATGCTGGTCATAAACCAAGCGTTCGGCCTTACAGGTGTTCGGCCTTAGGCTGACACTTAACATATGAAACTTACAAATATGATATTCTTCCTTTGGTACCGTCCGGTCACTTAATGACTGAATAGTCTAGTGAGATTCTATTTATTAAAACGTCCGGCTTAATTTATTAGTGTTCTTTCACTCTTTTAAAGAGTTTCTCTTTATTAATTCGTTCGGTCTGATAAGTGTTTGGTCATAGACCAACCTTTGACCATCTTAATCCCTATTTTATGATATTATGTCAAACCGTTCGAATGACTATCATTTATAGTAAATCCTTAAGCTACGATCTCATTCTTTATCTAATCATCCTATCCACCATTGATATACTTCTGTTATTCAGTTTTACCTTAGATATGACCGTCTGGTCAGCTACTTAAATTCTTGATACTCATCTTACCCACTTGATTGTAACCCGTTCGGTCACTATTGGTTATGATTCAGTATTTGATATTTGGTACTCCTCTCAGCACCCTAACAAATTGGAAGTAATAATGAACATTTGTTGAATTTGACTAAGTAAGGGAATTCCACTGGCGGAATGACTCATGAATTTGGTATTGATTGGTAAAGTATGAATGTGGGAATGACTNAGGTGTTGTCCTTGATCCTGATATTCCGTGAGGACGCTTTCTCAAGTCGAGAGAGGTCACTCATGCGTGGGAATGGCAGGAGGTCCGCGGTTATATGAGTAGATAACCGTTTGAGGGCTAACCTCAGGTGGCAGCTGATCAGAGAGACAGTTACTACACCACACCGGGTGCTAGGGACGACCGAGCTACATGTTCATACCGTCCGGACAGTGTCTTAGTGGTCGGTCATACCTTGATGAACTTAGTATGCATGTGTAGTACTTGTGTGTATAACATGTTGACTTGGTTCTGTTTATTTGTTTACATGTATGTTGAAACGATTAATTAAATTTACGTAAGCTTACCCTTATCTGTTTTATCTTTGCCCACTTAACCGTTCGGTATCCGACCGTTCGGTCATTCTCTTCATCGCAATGATCATCCTTTTTGGATGTGAGCAGAGGATAACTTAGAAGTTACCTTGGAGGCTACTTTGGAGGATACTCTGGAAGACGCAGTGGAAGCCGTACCCGAGAGTTATGCAGGACCGTCCGGTCCTTAGTATAGTGATTTCCTTTGTTTTATATTTTGTAGATGATATGTATAGGAACCTTTTTAATGTTGACCGTTCGGTCAGCAAAACCGTGTTCTTGACCGTTCGGTCCATTTTGTAAACATTGTAACCTATATTCCAACTGTTCAGTTTTAAATTCTAAGTATCTTTCGTACTCCTGTGCCTATTCTTTACTGTTCTCTCTATATTATTAATGTTGACTCCTAAGAATGAATTATAGCTTTGAGTTATATTTGTTGGGATGTTACAATAATCATTGTTACAATAATGATAATAATAATATCATTATAATTATTATAATTATAATTAATTTACTAGTGACAGTATAATGTCGTTAATTAGTAAATAAAATTCACCCGTCATTAAAATTACAAAGAGACTTTATTCTTACATTTGGATGTGATTTTCCAACTTGTCTAATTAACCACAAATTTTTCTCTCAGAATTTCCTTAAGCTATTATTTTCTTTTTATTTCTATATGTATAAAGGATCTTCTTAGTTGGTCTTTTCCAATCTATTTTTTTTTTCTCTAAATTCCAACAATATTTTTAGAAATATTATCAATAATTAAAGGGTTAAATTAATATGTTTTTAGAGGCAATTTTAATTTTAGTCTCTCTTTCAAACTAAGGTATAATTTAGTTCTTCAACCTTAGAAAACTTTGATTTTAGTCTTTTTTACTAATTTTTTTTAACTTTATTTGCTGTTTCCAGCACGTTTCTCAGTTAAGATTGAAGCAAAAATGTGTCAAATAGTGTAAACAATCCAAATACTATAATGAAATGGACTTGAAACAACAAATAAAGTTAAAAAAAATTACTAAAAAAGACTAAAATCAGAATTTTATAAGGTTGAAGAATTAAATTGTAACTTTTGGAAAAGGGACTAAAACGAAAATGTTGTACTAAAAACATGTTTAACTCATAATTAAAAATAACATTAAACTCAAAATTTAAAATATAATCAATTGTACATTTATTTGTGGTAGCATTATTTTGATCCACATTTGTGTTAGAGTAATTGTAAAACCTGATAAGCGATAACTTCAGAAGGAGAATGTTCCTCTGAATCGAAGCCCCTGCTTTAACCACCCACTTCAACGAAAGGTCACTCTCCATTTTCTCGCGTTTCAATTTCCACTTTCTTCATGTTCAACTTTACCTTTCAATTTCATCGTACTATTTTCGCCGTTTATTTTGTTCCCTGTTTGGTCATCGAGATTTTGTTATTTTCGTTCATCTTTTGTTGGAATTAAATTATTCATGTTATATAAAGCCCTAGATTAGGTGCTAACTGTATCAAGGTCGAAGAATTATGGCATTTCCTGATAGACTTGGTTGTTGTAAAATTTATAGCCTCTGCACAAGAGAAAATTAAGAAAAAGAAAGCTTATTTGGAAACTGAAATTAGCATAAATTAGTTTAGGTATAAGTTAATTTTAACTTATTTAGAAGCTAATTTGAAGTTTCTTCTATTAGCTTTTTCTCTTTGAAGTGTTTTGTGGAAATATGTGTGAATCAATAGAGCCGAGGGAATCATATGTATAAAATATTAAAATATTTACGAAGAGAAATTAATTCGTGATTGATAGCTAAAACAATGGAGGGTGGTTTTCACGATACCCTGACCCTTTAGTACGCTTTATTTTTTCGTTTTGGATACTCCCTTATTCTCGAAAGGTATAGACTTTTAGGTATTCAATTTTGTTTCTATTTATATCAGTGTGTTTGGATTCACCCAAATGAAATGATGGCGTTAGAAAGCCAAGAAGACAGTCCATTTCTTTGCTAACCTTATTTTTGTCATTTAGGTATCTCTGCCTAATGTATTTGTTTTTCAATTCTTTCTATCAGTATACAACTGGAATTATTTGTTGATATTTGATCTATGTAGTCAAGTTCACTTAGTGGACAAAGACTTTTATTGTTGTTTTGTTGTACAATCGGAACTATTTTATAGTATTGCTAGTCCTTGTGTGATTGCCCAAATGTGGCTTTTGGGACAAGGAATGTTTGAACATTGTTGGGAAATTGGGATAGGTATAAAAGTTTCTAATGTTTTATAGAATAAAATAAGCTTACTTCTAGGGACAATAATCATATATGTAGCGAGTTGCATCAATTTTCCTATGGCGAAGATTTAATAGTTCAAGTCATAATCAAATTGTGAGATTTGAGTTGTTATACTCTTAAGTAGAAAAAGTTGTGTCCTAACTATTAATTATATTTTTTTGCTTAATGGTAAACACTTGATCCAACAAATTACAAATGATCTCATTTCCAGTAAAGTGGTTTAGTTAAGAATGAAAGATTTTCTTACCTAGTGCCACTTTTGTTTTTTGAGTGGAACCGCTGCCCCTTAAATAATAGGGATTTTGAAAATGAATGAGTAAATCCCAGTAATTTTAAACTTTGAATTTCTGAAATCTTCAAATTCAGATAATTCTAGCTAACTTAAACTAAGTATGCCATATTGTGCATCAAATTCGGTAGTTTTGATTTGCCATTGGTGACAAGAAAATGTTTTATGATATGAACCGCTTTTTGTGGAAATAGTCAACTACTTTGATATCTTAGTTGAATAGAAATATATCACAGTAAACTTAATTTTCTTTTCAGCTGACTAAAATCCCTGAGAAACTAGATTAAAATCCTGAAAATTTACAGCTTCCTAGTTACAGGTTTGTAATTTGAGCTGAGTCTGTTTTGTATTTCAGTATTTTAGGTTACAGGTTTGGAATTTGAGCTGAGTGGTTTGTTAAAAATTGGAAAAATCTATAGATAATTTAGACAACTATTGATATTGCCTAATGAGATATATATCAACAACTGCTTGTACTTACTGATCTGATTCAATTCTATTGTAGTAAACCGACACCTGTTCCATATAAAAGACTTCCCTGTGGTTTTCTTTGTTTGCAATGTAGCTGGGAGTGGGTCCTAGACTTACAGGGCTGGCCTAAGATTTGGAGATCGTATGCTAGCAGGAAACGGGGTGTGAAAAGAGGAGATGAGGTGGCTGTGGCAATGGGTGTAACTAAATTGCCAAATGTGTTAGAGATTTTGGTGTATTTAGGGAATGTTTAGGAGAGAGTGTGGCAGCCAGAAGTTTGGAGAATTCTGTTATGGGCAGAGAGCATAAGCCTCTCTGTAGGAGGCTCGGACCTGTGGTGATAGGATTGATTTCCTTTTGTATTTACTTTCTATTATTGAATTAATGCAAAAAGCCCCTTTTTTGTGCCTGTACGAGACTTTTGTTTCTCTGGTCATGAATAACGCAGGTGCAAATCATGGCTGTTTGTATTATTCAATAACAGAAAGTAAATACAGAAGGAAACCAATCCTGTCTTGGAGCCGAGCTCCTAGGAGAGGCTAATGCCCTCTGCCCATAATTGAATTCTCCCAAAATTCTGGATGTCATTCTCTTTTCCTACACATTGCATTCCCTATCTAGCCCGAATACTGCCTCACACATTTGGTAATTCAATTACACCCACTACGTCTGCTCTTTTCACACCTTTGTTCTTCCTAGCATGCACTCTCCAAATCTTGGGTCTGCCCTGTAAGTCTGGTCCACACTTCCAGCTTTATCAGTTTGTCTTATCAAATAGTGCAATTGTTTAAACTCTCACCACTTTATATGACTTACTCTGAAATCTGCCTAAGTTTCTGTTTTTCACCTTTGTTGCATCTGTTACACTTGAAGTACAACGTCCACTGTTTCTTTTTTTCTTGTTAAGAATTGGTGAGAAAAGAAAATACATGTGAAACTGAAAATAGATTTGAATATCGTAGGACATGTGGTGTAACGGAATGTGTCCCTATCTCATTTTTGAGAACAGTACTTTTTAAATAGTCCAAGGTGGCAGAGGTCCTGCAATTAACATTGCTCAGGTCTCTTGACTAACTCTTTTATTTGATTTTCCTTTTAAATTGTTAGACTTACACACTCTCTTCTTAAGGTGGCATTGAAGTTGGTGATGTATGCTTTCTTATCACATTACACACTGACTCCTACAGTCCACAATTTCTTGATGTTTGGAGTTTAACAGTGTTGTGTTTGATATATCTTACTTCAGGTGCAAGACAACAAAGAGCATTAAACCCTTTAGAGTGTCTGCAGTCAAGAATGAATACAGCATTGGCTTCGTTAACTCAAGTTCATTATAAAGTACATGCTTCTACATTCAGAAGGGTGAATCCTAGAAACCAAGGATTATTGAAATCTGGAAAACTATTCCAAAACCCAGGATCCGCCTTTCCTAGTATTCACATTAACCTATCCTGCGTATGCTGCACGAAGTTAACCCCGTGGGAGTCATCATCTGTCACATATGCTCCTACTGATAATCAAAGTGATAAATTTTTGCCTGAGAGCGCCAATATATTTGAAACTCTTGAATCTAGTAAAACTGCTGACTCATCAACAGCGAATGCTGAAGGGGCAGTAGAGACAAGGTCTCAGCCCAGCCTGGAGTTTCAGTTTTTCAAATGGCCGTTGTGGCTTCTGGGTCCTTCTGTTCTCCTTGCAACTGGCATGGTCCCAACATTGTGGTTACCAATATCTTCCATCTTTCTCGGCCCCAATATAGCCAGCCTGCTTTCTTTAATTGGACTTGATTGCCTATTTAACATTGGTGCATCCCTTTTTCTCCTTATGGCTGATGCTTGTTCACGGCCAAAGTATCCAACAGAAGAATGCAAAAGCAAGGCTCCCTTCAGTTACCAGTTCTGGAACGTTGTTGCAACTCTTACTGGATTTATTATCCCATTGTTGTTGATGTTTGGATCTCAGAAAGGCTTTCTCCAACCTCAACTACCTTTCATCCCGTTTGCAGTTCTACTTGGTCCCTATCTTCTTCTTTTATCAGTACAGTTTCTGACAGAGATGTTGACTTGGCATTGGCAATCACCAGTCTGGCTGGTTACCCCTGTAATTTATGAGTCTTACCGTGTCTTGCAACTAATGAGGGGATTAAAGCTTGGGGTTGAGCTCAATGCACCGGTATGGATGATGCATACAATTAGGGCACTGGTCTGCTGGTGGGTGCTAATTCTCGGTCTGCAGTTGATGAGGGTTGCTTGGTTTGCTGGCTTAACAGCGCGAGCTCGTAAGCAGCGATTGTCTTCTGATACTTCTAGTGCTAATGATGATTAGTGATTAATTATTATAAATTTATCCAGAAAGATACAAATTATAAATTAAGTGGAAGTGGTTTAAGTTTAGTTACGGGTGTTTTCCATCCCACCCATATACCATAATGATATTGCTACACATAAAATAGATACATGCACAAGTAAATTTGTATATATACACTTGGTCACTGTATTGTATGCCGTATCATTGGTTGCTTTTGTTTGTGTTATCTTCAATTTGTGAACAAATGGTTTCTGATTTGTACTTCAATTTATGAAGATGGAAGAATTACATAGTTGTTGGTTCAAGGAAAGCTTTATGTATTTATAATTTTTTGATAAATTATAGGTAATAGATAACTTGTATAAAAATCACAAGTTATGTTTTGTATTTTCCAGCTAGAATATAATGACGATATATTCTACATTAATTTGACATTTTTATCATTAATGAGATCAGTCTTGTATGCATTTGTTTTTGGGGTATCTTTGTCTTTCCTCCTGCCCTGTTTAATCATTAACCTGCTTCCTAATCAGCATCTTCATAAATAACAGAACAAATTTTTTTTGTTATTTTTGTCTTAGATGCGTGAATATAATGTATATGTAGCAGCGACAAGAAACTGTGAACTGTGAATTCTAGGCGGGTTGTTTTTGTGAACTGTTGCATTAGATTGAATATCTAGGTCTTATACTGATAGGCCTTGGTTAGTTTATAGGAGGAGGGAAAGAGTAAGGTGACTACTTGTCTTAACAGTTAGGTAGAAAAGGGGGAAGTTTAACCAAATAATATGTTAGAAGAATGGGCGGGAAGGGTGTGTATAAATAGTCTCTGTTTAAACAGAAAGAGGGGTTGTTGTTGTTTGTTGATGTAAAGAACAGGTTCACTGAACCTTGTTGAGGGAGGTTAGGCTCCCAGTTTTTGCATAGATACATTCTTCATAATAATACAGTTCTTTCATTCATAATTCTTTGTTGTTCATACTGTGTGATAGTGAGAACAGTAAGATTCAATACTTAGGAACCTAACATTTTGGTCTGACCTGCCGGATACTCGAACGGAGGGCATGGGATTATACATGGAGGGAAAAGTTGACGGAAGATTTAACGTGATAGAGGGACGGATGGAGACAGTGGAGAGTGCGGTCGATGGGATTAAGGCTGAGACTGGAGCGTTGCGCCAAGATACATTGGCGATTCGTCAAGAATTGAAAGAAATTGCGAAGATGTTGGGGGAGAGAGGCGACGTCCAGATGACCAACAGTCGGAGGGGAGCGAAGCTTCGGTAAACGAAAACGTCAAAAAAACGGGGGAGAACGGTGGCGAAACTGGAGGTATTCGTACTGAAAGCGCAGTCAATTGGAGGAAAAAAGTGGAACTACCCACTTTCGAGGGATTGGATCCTCTCATCTGGATCAATCGGGCAGATAGGTTTTTCGATTTGCAAGGAGTGACGGATGATGAGGAGAGGGTGCGATTGGCGTATATGAGCATGGAGGGTAGCGCCGGATATTGGTTCCGATTTTGGAAGGAGAAAGCTCGTAATCAATCATGGGCGGGATTGAAGGAAGCTTTGGTGGCACAATTTGGGGATAGAAGTAGGGGCACTGTTTTTGAACGGCTGACCACCACCAAACAGACAGGAACGGTGGATGAGTTCATTAAGGAATTTGAAATGTTGGTAGGGCAGACATCGAATCTGCCAGAGGAGATTTTGTTGGGGTATTTCATGGGGGGATTATAAGAACCCATACGCAGTCAAGTAAGATTGCTGGATCCTCGGGAGTTGATGGATGCGATGCAAATGGCACGAGACGGAGAGGCGTTGTATGGCGGGACGAAGACAGGGGGAATGGAAAAAATTGTATCAAATTGGAGTAGGCCTATAGGGACAGTGTCGCGAACAGAAATTGTTCAACCAAACCCAAAACGAGGTGGTATAACCGTCAAGGATTATGGAAAAGTGGCTAAACCGTTGACTGAATTATTGAAGAAAGGGGAGTATAAGTGGAATAAGAAGGAAGAAGAGGCAATGAGACGCTTAAAAGAGGCGATGACCACTGCACCCGTGCTAGTGCTACCTGATTTTGAGAAACAATTCCATATTGAATGTGATGCTTCCGGAGGGGGAGTTGGTGCGGTGTTGACACAAGATAAGAAGCCTATAGCATACTTTAGCAAAGCTTTATCCGCAGGATCATTGAATAAATTGATTTATGAGAAAGAGCTTATGGCCTTTGTTAGGCCATTACTTGTATATTGTAGAAGGAGAACCGGTACACAGACCGGTTCACAGCCTAACTGCCAAGGCAGTTAGATTGGATAGTTAGGAGGTTTGTATATAAGAGTTGTGAGTTTAGTTTGAGGGGTTAGCGAAGTAAATACCATTGTTTGATAGGAACGTGTTGTCCTGATCAGGGGGAGGTTAGGCTCTCTACATTGTATCTTGATTGTTCTGAGAATAAAGAAGCTATTTAGTGTTCTTGTGTTGTGTTTGGGTAAAGAGGAGTGAATTTCTATTAGGTTCTTGATTAAAGAACCTAACATTTGGTCTGACCTGCAGGATCCAAGGAAGAGGGGAATCAGCGATAGAAAGTCAAACGGAGGGAAGATTGAACAATTTGAGATTACCGTGGAGGGAATCAAGGATGAGACAACGGCGATCAAGCGTGATCTACAACAATTGATGAGAGGGATGAATGGAGGTAACAATAATGGAGGTAACAATAATCAAAGGGGTGGCTCTGAAGGAAGTAGCAATTCGGTGAACGATAGTCAAGAAAGGCACGATAATGGGGGAATTCCCCAAAATTGGAGGAAAAGAGTTGAATTGTCGTCGTTTGAAGGAGTAGAACCGCATAGTTGGATTAACCGGGCTGAACGGTTCTTCGATATACAGAAAGTGGCGGAGGAAGATAAGGTGGAATTGGCTACATTAGTATAGAGGGGAGTGCCAGTTACTGGTTCAAGTATTGGAGGGAGAAGACCAAGAACCTTTCTTGGGTGGGTCTGAAGGCTGGACTGATTAATCGCTTTGGAGGTGGGTTTAGGGGAACTGATTACGAACAATTGGCCACATTGCGACAAGAAGGCTCGGTGAAGGAGTATGTTCGTGGTTTCGAGATGTTATTGGGTCAGACCCAGGGGTTGTCGGAGGATTTGATATTGGGATTCTTCCGAGCTGGGTTACGAGAGGAGATAAAGGGGCAAGTGCGAATCCAAGATCCCCAAGATTTTATGATCGCGGTGAGGGTGGCGAGGGACGTGGAGGATGCGATGAACCGCGCACAAGGAGTAGTTTGGAACGGAGGAAGGGTGAATCCAACGAGTGTACGGGTGACAACGACAATTGTTCAGGGAGATGGAGATCGCAACTCTGTAAACCGACCCAGTGGGGCAGAAGTGGGAGGAGCAACCCGACGAGAGGGGTCGTCGATGACCGGTAATACAAATGTGAGGGGGAATGCGACGACGGGGGGCGAAGGTGGAGGAAGAATGGTAAGGAACTTACCTTACCCGGAGTACTTGAGAAGGAGGGCCGAAGGGAGATGTTTCCAATGTGGGGGTCCTTTCGCTCCCGGTCATAGGTGCTCGGAGAAGAGCCTGAGAGTGTTACTGTTGGTAGAGGACGAGGGGGAAGAATCGAAGGAAGAAGTTGGCGAGGAGACGAAACCCATGGAGTTGCCGGCGTGTTCTGCGGAGGGGTTGACGCCGCCGAAAACGATGAAGTTGATAGGGTTGATCAGGGAAAAACGAATGGTGGTCCTCATTGATAGTGGGACCAACCATAACTTCATTAGGCGGAGGGTGGTTGAGGAGTTGAAGCTACCGGTGGTGGATACGCCATCATATACGGTGAGTCTCGGTGACGGTCATAAGAAGGTGACGAGGGGGAGATGCGAAACAGTTCGAATAAGCTTGGGAGATACCACGGTGGAGGAGGAGCTATATGTCTTTGAACTGGGGGGCGTGGACGTCGTTTTGGGAATTGACTGGTTGGCTAAACTGGGTGAAGTGGTGATTAACTGGAGGGAGATGTCGATGCGGTTCGGAGTGGGGAACGAGAGGATCACGATCCGGGGGGACCCAACTTTATCAAGACAGCTGGTGGAACCTAGGGAGTTATGGAAGATAGTGGATGGTGACTCATGGGCATTGGTATGGGAGTTAGGTGTAGTGGAGCAGGAAACGGGGGTGAGGTGGCGCGGGATTTGGCAGAGAAGCAGGTAGTGGAATTACGAGCTGTCCTGCAATCCCATGGACGCGTGTTCCAGGAAAGAGAAGGGCTGCCACCTGTTCGCAATTTAGAGCATAGGATTGTGCTTAAAGAGGGAACAAATCCTATAAATGTCCGACCATATAGATATCCATATCTCATGAAAGAGGAGATTGAAAAGCAAGTTGCAGATATGTTAAAAGCTGGTATTATAAGGCCCAGTCAGAGTCCTTATTCAAGTCCTGTAATTTTGGTGAAGAAGAAGGAAGAAAGCTGGAGGTTCTGCGTTGATTATCGAGCTCTAAACAAAGCTACTGTTCCGGATAAATTCCCGATACCGGTTATTGAAGAGTTGCTGGATGAACTCAAGGAAGCAAGATATTTCTTCAAGCTGGACTTGAAGGCCGACTATCATCAAATTAGGATAGGGGTAGCGGATATTTCGAAGACGGCCTTCTGAACCCACCAAGGCCACTTTAAGCTTTTGGTGATGCCTTTTGGGTTAATGAATGCGCCGGCTACCTTTCAGAATGCGATGAATGATTTAATGGTAGCATATTTGAGAAAGTGGGTGCTCGTCTTCTTCGACGATATCCTTGTTTACAGCCCCACTTGGGAAGAACATATGAAACATTTGGAGATGGTGTTGCAGTTGCTGGAACAACATGAGTGGATTGCAAATCTAAAGAAATGCGAATTTGGAAAGCAGCGAGTACATTATCTTGGTCATCAAATCTCAGAGCAGGGTGTTGAAATGGACCAAGATAAAATCAAAGCAATAATGGAATGGGGGGAACCGAAGAACTTGAAAGCCTTGAGAGGATTCTTGGGTTTGACCGGTTACTATAGAAGATTTATGCAGAGATATGGGGAGCTAGCCAAACCGTTGAAAAAATGGAAGTTTGAGTGGACAGAGAAGGTTGGAGTAGCCATGACAGCTCTGAAGTCAGCCATCACAAGTGCACTAGTTTTAGTGTTACCCGATTTCACTCAGGAGTTTCACTTGGAGTGTGATGCTTCAGGGGGAGGTGTTGGTGCTGTGTTAATGCAAAACAGGAAGCCCATTGCGTTCTTTCGTAGGACTTTATGATAACGGTTGAAAAACAGTTATTTTCATATGTCAATTTAGACCAAATTACACCCTTTAAGACTTAGAATGAGCTTGGAATCAAGTAAAACTCAATAATTGAGTCAGTCGAGAGTCAAAAGCTGTTTTTAGCGATATTATGCTTGTTTTGCATTGTTTTGTAGTGATTTTGATGAAAATGAAGATTGGTGTTGAAGATGAAGGTCTCAGACTCAAGATAGAGGAAGAAAATTGAAGAAAAGAAGAGTCAAGAAACCGCCCGGTGGCAAAATTTACCGCTGGGCGGTCCAAGGCGAGGGAGAGGAACCTGGCGTGGGCGCTGGGCAGATTTGCGATTAGAGGCAAACCGCCGGGCGGTGGCGCGATTAGAGGCAAACCGCCGGGCGACATAAGTGTGCCGCCGGGCAGTTGTCCGCTGGGCCTGGGCTTGTTTTCTGTGACGCTCCTCAACTATAAATAGCCCTGCTGCGATTTCATTCTCATTCTTTTGACAGAAGAGGGCTGCCAGACCTAATTTTCACTCCTTGGAGAAGATTTCTTGGATGCTTAGGCTCCTTTTTCATCCTATCTAGGGTTTGCTCTTCCATTCTACCATTATTTTCATCTAAGTTCACCATGACAATGGTGAACTAAACCCTTCTATTGTTGGGGAAACAATGTAATCTTTTGAAACTCTCTTTTATTGAAACTCTTGTTTATTTATATGATTCTTCATATGATTTGATTATCAATTGTTGGGTTCTCATATGCGCTTAATACTTTTATCGTTTAACTCATTCGATAACTGTTGTTTGTCTTTATTGATATGCGAACGTAGAGTAATGTCATGAACTGGTGAGAAATTCGTTGATTAAGCAATACCAACCTAGGGATAGGGGGTAGGACGATCAATTGTTTTTGCTTTTGTTCTTAATGCATTATTAATTGCTAGGGGAGGTTAGGGATAACAAATTGGTAATTAGTAATAGGCTATTTTCGCCGAGGGATCGGGTTAAGGATAGGTCAAGAAAGTTTGCATAACAATTGGATAATCAAGTACATTAAACAAGAGGAGTAGATAAGAGGGAGCGGATAAGATGAAATTGTCAACCCCCAACAACTTCATTCATCCATAGCTTTTTCTCTTGTCAATTGAATCAACCCATTGCATGTTTATTTTCTGTCCTTGCATTCACAACAATTCTTTCTCTCAACAAGTCTTACGATTTTAATTCACACGAACGATCCTTTCGAGTCTCTTGGGAAGAACGATATCGGGCATTACCGATTATATTACTTGCACGATCTGGTACACTTGCCAGTGAGTCAACAAGTTTTTGGCGCCGTTGCTGGGGACTCGAGGTTATTTTTAGTAGTGTGAATTGATTGACATTTGAGTTGTTTGTAATAATTTGTTTTATTCTGTTCTGTTTAATTTTGTTTTATTTTCTGTAAAAGTGCTTTTAGGGTGTGTTTCTTGTGTATGCAGGAAACAAGACACACTAGAAGCAGAAAAGACCAACAACCTCTTTTGGAAGGACTCTTAGACAGGAGAAGGAGGAAAGTGAGACGCCCTGCAAGTGAAAGTTTTCCTTCTCCTGAAGAACTTTTGCACTCTTCTTTTGAGACCTCTGCACAAAATATTGAGGAGATGGCGGACCAACCACCTCCTAGACGTACACTTGGGGACGCATCCAACATGGTGGGTCCTATGAACTTCAACAACATAGCTTTGCCTACAGACAATGCAACCAACATGGTTATGAACCCTGCTCTTATTCAGCTTGTTCAGAGCAATCAGTTTCACGGAATGTTAAATGAAAATCCATATGATCATTTAACCACTTTCAGCGAGATTTGCAACATCGTGAAGATCAATGGAGTCTCTGACGACAGGGTTCGACTCAGTCTGTTCCCTTTATCTCTTGGGGGAAACACCAAAGCGAGGTTGCATTTTTTCGAGGAAGGTACATTCAGAAACTGGGATGCGTTGGCAGCTAAATTTGTGAACAAATTCTTCCCGCCAACCAAGATCAATCAAGGGAAGTTAGAGATCTCGGCCTTTAAACAAGGAATGGAGGAAACTCTAGGCCAAGCATGGGATAGATTTAAAGGCTTGGTAAGAAAGACGCCTGTCCATGGACTTGATAAGACTTCATATCTACTTGCCTTCCTGGGGGGCCTCCATACTCAGTCTAAAATGATGATAGATGCTTCCGCTGGAGGCAACATAAATACCAAGACTGAAGATGAGGCATATGATCTGATTGAGAGCATGGCCATGAGTGAAGTGGTACACAGTGAGAGAGGCGCGCAGAAGGGAGGCCTCTTACATCTCCTTGCTAATGATGTGATGGCAACACAAAATCATCTCCTGACCCAGAAATTGGACAAGCTGACAAAGATCCTTGCTGAATTTCCAATGGGGGTAAGGAACGTTTCTCAGACGCAGCAACTTTGCAACTTATGTGGTGGAGACCATATCAATGGTCAGTGTGCTTTTCCCGAGGAGTTGCAGCATGATGTTAACTACATGGGAGCCCAGTTTCCGTACAAGCAAGGGGCTTTCAACCAAGGCAGTTCCAGCCAGGGTTCGAAGAATCACCCCAGTATTGCGCAACATCAGAAAAATTCTTCTGGATCGGTAGGAGGCTTTCGACAGCAACAACCATCACCTTTATGGCAGCAGGTGAACAACTTGATAGAGATAGTCAGAGACCTAAGTGACCGATTTGATAAATTCTTCAAGGTCTATGAGTCTCAGTTGAATAGCGATCAAGCTAGCTTCAGGTCATTGGAAACACAGATTGGGCAGTTCTCAAAAAGAGTAGAAACCACAGAGAAAAATCAGTTTATGGCTAATACTGATGTTAACCCCAAAGATGAATGCAAAGTTGTTATGACAAGAAGAAAAAGGAGGGCAGCTGAGGAAATAATTGAGATTGGGAACAGTGAGGATGAAGATGAGGAGAGAATTCATGACCATAAGGTTAAAAAGCAGAAGAACCAGGAGGAGAAAAAAAAGGACAGTTACCAAGAGCCCTTCAGAGAAACATTCAATCAGGTAATTGTTACTCCTGGAGCATCCCCACGAATTCCTGAGTATGACAAGAGAATCAAGTACTATTTGGGAGAGGTGATTGATCTTGATGATGAAGGCGATTAGGGTCGGTTGGTTAAGCCTCGAAAGAAGGATCATCCGCAAAAATTGAAGGATCCAGGGACTTTGACGCTTCCTTGTGTGATCAATGATGTGGACATAGGGAGAGCCATAATTGATTCCGGAGCAAGCGTTAATTTGATGCCTTTTAGTGCTTTCAAAAGGATTGGAGGGCTAAAATTAAAACCAACAAACACTACTTTAACGATTGCGGATGGATCTATTAAGAAGCCAATCGGTATGGTGGAAGATGCAATTGTCCGAATTAATGAGTTGGAATTTTTACTTGACTTTTTAGTTGTGGACATAGCCAATGAGGGAAGAATTCCGATAATATTGGGAAGACCTTTCATGAGGACTTCTAAGATGGTCATACGTATCCATGAGGGAGGAATAAAGCTAAGAGATCATGACCAAGTAATGTTAATTTATGGCTCTGAGGAAACCAAGATGAGAGCAATAAGAAGAGCCAAATACAAAAAGGCCAGAAGAGAAGCTGCAAAAGAAGAAAACACCACAGGTATTGAATATCGTAATAATTGTCATGTTTTGCAGATTCTTGAGGAGAAGAAAGTGTGCATAGAGGAATCAACCCACTCAGAGGACACATCATTCCTGCGTGGCATGTCAGTGCGATTTAAAAACAGGAAGTGGATTGTGAACAGGAAGCTCAAGGAGGAGGGAATGATAGAGATCAGAAGGCCTTACTCCACAACAATTCGAAAGGTGGAGAGAAGAAAGCTGAGCAAGTGGCACGATGAAGATCCCAGCATGAAGAAAAAGAGTTGATTTGCTGGAAAGCACTTTTTGTATTTTTGAACAATTTTTATTATTTTGTTTTATGTTTGTGTTGAACATGTAATTTTTGAATTTTTGGAACTATTTTTGGGTGGCATCTACTGGGGGATGTCAAACTTTTTGAAATTGCTGAAACATAGGATGGTACACCTACTGATGGGTGCTGGAAGGATTTGCACTTACTGACAAGTGCTAAACAGGTTTGGGTCAGGCTCGCGGCGTTAAACAAGCGCTACTTGGAGGCAACCTAGATTCTCTCTCTTTTACTTTTGCATTTAAATTTGTATAATAGGTTGAATTTTATTTTCAGTGTGTATGATTGGCTTGAATACTTGTTCTGAAAATGTTTGACTAATTATTTTGCATGATGAAGCTATTTGCTGATGATTTAATGTGGATGATAATTGAGCTGCAGTGCATGTTGATATTCTGTGAAACAGATGGGTGATGATTTATGATAGTGGTTATGATGCTGGGTAGAGTGCATGAATGAGAATTGTGTGAGAAAGCATGTTGTGTGAGATACTGAGCTCCAAATTTTTCATTGTTGTATGTATTGTTCACAGGAAAGAATGAATGATATTGCCTTAATCTGGATGATTGATTGAATTGCATGTGAATGTCATATGATCAAGGCCATTTTTGAAAACCCTTCTCTAGCCAAATTTTCACCCAAATTGTTTGAAAATATTATACCCTTTTTGAACCTTAGCCTTAAATAGGATGTGAACCCTTCTCTTGAAATTCTTTACCTTGAGTTGGGATGAACTTGATTGTATGTTATGAAAAGGTTCAAGTTTGGGGTTGCATGGGGGAAATTGAAGGGCAAATGAAAAAAAGCATTGAGCTCAAATGTTGTGAAAGAAAAATACATGAGAAAAAGAAAAGAAAAGAAGAAAAGCATGAAGAGGGGCTCAATGCAAAAGAAAAGGGGAAAAGTTGGGAAGAAGAGAGATTGGTGAGGAAGAGAGTTGTTCTTGAATGTTGAATACTATGATAGCTCTTTTAACTCAAGGATTTTGCATTCTAGAAAAACCAATTTTCTTGTTAGCCCAGCCTCATTACAAGCCTTGGAAAAGTCCTTTTGATGGCATTTGCATGTGAAGATTTTGATTGTTTGAGATTAAGGGCAATTTTGTTTCATGTGACTTGTGAATGATAAAGTGTTGGAGTGTTACCCTAAACACTTGAGTGATTAAGTGAAACACTTGCCTGGTGAGAATTGCTAAATTTCATGATTGCATCTGTGCTTAGTGGATTAATCATTCATAATGTGTAACATTTGTTGAATGACTTGTGAACTGAACTGAATTGGAAGAATGCATGCATCTTAATTTGACTCCACTAAAAATCTGAAGTTGAGTAGTTCTTGTCATGTACTTTAGGAATGTTGAATTATTGGATGAATGAGTAGAAAGCCAAGCTTTGTTTTGTTTGCTGTTTTGTTTTGTTTGCTTGAGGACAAGCAAGGTTCTAAGTTTGGGGTTGTGATAACGGTTGAAAAATAGTTATTTTCATATGTCAATTTCGACCAAATTACACCCTTTAAGACTTAGAATGAGCTTAGAATAAAGTAAAACTCAATAAATGAGTCAGTCGAGAGTCAAAAGCTGTTTTTAGCGATATTATGCTTGTTTTGCATTGTTTTGTAGTGATTTTGATGAAAATGAAGATTGGGATTGAAGATGAAGGTCTCAGACTCAAGATAGAGGAAGAAAATTGAAGAAAAGAAGAGTTAAGAAACCGCCCGGCGACAAAATTTACCGCTGGGCGGTCCAAGATGAGGGAGAGACACCTGGCATGGGCGTTGGGCGGATTTGCGATTAGAGGCAAACTGTCGGGTGGTGGCCCCCTACAGTCGGGTGGTGGCGCGATTAGAGGCAAACCGCGGGGCGACATAAGTGTGCCGCCGGGCGGTTGTCCGCTGGGCCTGGGCTATTTTCTGTGACGCTCCTCAACTATAAATAGCCCTGCTGCGATTTCATTCTCATTCTTTTGACAGAAGAGGGCGGCCAGACCTAATTTTCACTCCTTGGAGAAGATTTCTTGGATGCTTAGGCTCCTCTTCATCCTATCTAGGGTTTGCTCTTCCATTCTTCCATTATTTTCATCTAAGTTCACCATGACAATGGTGAACTAAACCCTTTTATTGTTGGGGGAAACAATGTAATCTTTTGAAACTCTCTTTTATTGAAACTCTTGTTTATTTATATGATTCTTCATATG
>NW_014543450.1:229441-238089 GCF_000741045.1 Vigna radiata var. radiata | reverse complement strand
TTGTTCTTAATGCATTAGTAATTGCTAGGGGAGGCTAGGGATAGCAAGCCGGTAATTAGTAATAGGCTCTTTTCGCCGAGGGATCAGGTTAAGGGTAGGCCAAGAAAGTTTGCATAACAATTAGATAATCAAGCACATTAAACAAGAGGAGTAGATAAGAGGGAGCGAATAAGATGAAATTGTCGACCCCCAACAACTCCATTCATCCATAGCTTTTTCTTTTGTCAATTGAATCGACCCATTGCATGTTTATTTTCTGCCCTTGCATTCATAACAATTCTTTCTCTCTACAAGTCTTACGATTTTAATTCACACGAACGATCCTTTCGAGTCTCTTGGGAAGAACGATATTGGGCATTACCGATTATATTATTTGCATGATTTGGTACACTTGCCAGTGAGTCAACACTTTGTCAGACGAATCTTTGAGTAAATCCATCTACGAAAAGGAATTGATGGCTTTGGTGATGGCCATCCAGCACTAGAGGCCGTATTTGTTAGGGAGAAAGTTTGTGGTGCATACAGATCAACGTAGCCTTAAATATCTGTTGGAACAGAGGATTACAACTTATAGTCAACAAAATTGGATAGCCAAATTGATGGGTTACGATTTTGACATAGTGTACAAGCCGAGAAGTGCAAATAAAGTAGCAGATGCCTTATCGAGAAGGGAAGAAGGGAATATGGAGGAACTGGAACTGTGAACTATAGCCAGACCGTATTGGCATGACTTCCAAGACATTCTAAAGGAAGTAGAGGAAGATGAAACACTTAAAAAGATCATTGAAGATGTAAGGAGGGATCTGAATTCACACGCTGCTTATACTATGGAGAAGGACGACTGCATTATCAGGGGAGGTTGGTTTTGTCGGCCAAATCTAGTTGGATTCTAAGGTTGCTAGCTGAATTTCACATCACTAACACTGGAGGACATTCGGGGGTATTCCGAACGTATAGAAGAATCGCCCAATCATTATATTGGGTGGGGATGGAGAGAACTGTGACCGAGTATGTGGCTGCATGTGTGATCTATCAGCAACATAAGTATATGGTTGCATCACCCCAAGGTTTATTACAACCTCTGCAATTCCGCAGGCTATTTGGGAGGAAGTGAGCCTGGACTTTATCGTCAAGCTACCCAAATCTCAAGGCTTTGACTCTATTTTGGTGGTAGTGGATAGGTTGAGTAAGTATGGCCACTTCATTGCCTTGAGACACCCTTATTCAGCTTGTACAGTGGCAGAGACCTTTACTCAAGAGATAGTTCGACTCCACGGGATTCCTACATCAATTGTTAGTGATAGGGATCCTTTGTTTCTCAGTGTATTTTTGAGGGAGCTCTTTAAACTGCAGGGCACCCAACTCAAAATGAGTACAGCTTACCATCCAGAAACTGATGGTCAAACAGAGGTGGTAAACAGGATTCTTGAAGGATACTTGAGGTGTTTTTTTTCCGAGCAACCTAGGAGCTGAAAGACGACTTTACCTTGGACAGAATATTGGTATAATACCAGTTATCAGGCTGCAACAAAATGTTCTCCTTTTGAAATTGTATATGGACGTCCCCCACCATCTTTGAGTGGATTTATACCTAGGGAAACAGCTGTTGAAACGGTGGCACAAGATTTGATTACTAGAGATGAAGCACTGAGGCAATTACAGCAACATCTAAAAAGAGCGCATGATGCTATGATGAATCAGGCAAATGAAAAGAGGAGGGAGCAGATATCAAGGTGGGACAATGGGTTTATTTGCGGATCAGGCCCACAAGCAGTCTTCTATGCTGACACGTTTACATCCTAAACTTGCAGCACGTTTTTATGGCCCTTTCTATGTGTCGTAACAGGTGGGAAAGGTTGCTTTTCGCCTACAGTTGCCCGAGACAGCTAGGATTCATCCCATCTTTCACATATCGCAATTGAAGAAGGCGATGGGAGAGAAAATAGTAGAAAAGGAATTGCCGGTGGAATTACAAGCCGAGGGGCCCATGTTTTGGTTTGTGCGGATCTTAGAAAGGAGACAAAGGCAGTTGGGGGAAGTGGCAGTACCACAGGTTCTGATAGAATGGCAAGAAGGAGGCCGTGTGGGAGCGACCTGGGAAAATGTGGCTACCATTCAGGAACAATATCCTGAATTCAACCTTTTTGGATGTCTTAAAATCTCATTTCTTAATGCGGAAATAATCATTAGGTTTTCCAAGGGATTGGAGTCTAATGAGTAAGTCTAGGCTCTTTCTACCAAGGGATTGGGGTTTGAGTAAATTAGTAGATTGACATTGACATTTTAATGAAGAGGAAGTGATTTTCTATACATAAGAGTGATGTAGGTGAAATCATACCCCCAACAATATCATTCCATATCATTTCTAATCCTTCCATTTGAAAGTGTTTGAGTACCTAAGATCACTTTTATCATTTATGTTTCATATTTACTTTAATTGCACCAAAACCCAAATTATGAAAGCATTTTTTAGTCTAGGTTAGTTATAAATTATACGATTGTCTAGTGAAACGAGTCTCTTGGAAAACGATATCCGGTCTTACCGGTTTTATTACTTGAACGATTTGGTACGCTTGCCAAAGTCTCAACACCGAGGCAATTAGATTGGGTAGTTAGGAGGTTTGTATACAAGAGCTGTGAGTTTAGTTTGAGGGGTTAGCGAAGTAAATACCATTGTTTGACATGAACGTGTTGTCTTGATCAGGGGGAGGTTAGGCTCTCTACATTGTATCTTGATTGTTCTGTGAATAAAGAAGCTATTCAGCGTTCTTGTGTTGTGTTTGGGTAAAGAGGAGTGAGTTTCTATTAGGTTCTTGATTAAAGAACCTAACAGCCTTGGTGATGGCCATACACCATTGGCGACCTTACTTACTAGGACAACGGTTTGTGGTGCATACAGATCAAAGAAGCTTGCGGTATTTGCTAGAACAACGAATTACCACCCAAAATCAACAGAATTGGCTTGCCAAACTGTTGGGATATGATTTCAAAATCATATATAAGACTGGGAGTTCGAACAGGGTCGCAGATGCCCTGTCAAGGAAGATGGAGGAAACAGAGGAGGAAGAGAAGGAGTTGAGGGTGTTATCTAGACCGTATTGGCAGAGTTTCGAGGAAGTAATTAAAGAGGTCGAGAAGGATGAGCATCTAAGAAAAATAGTGGAAGATATCCGGAAGAATCCCGATTCACACCCCCCTTTTACTCTAGAACATGAGAGGCTGCATTACAAGGGGAGACTCGTGATATCAGCCTAGTCGGCGTGGATCCCAAAATTGTTGGCAGAGTTTCAGCTTACCCAAACTGGGTGGCATTCGGGAATATACAGAACTCATAGGAGGGTGGCCCAGTCACATTACTGGGTGGGGATGAAGAAAGTGGTGACTGATTACGTGGCAAGTTGCTTGGTGTGCCAGCAACATAAATATCTCACGTCATTTCCTCAGGGCCTGCTGCAGCCTTTGCCGATTCCAAATGCGGTGCGAAGAAATCAGCATGGATTTCATAGTTAAATTACCAAAGTTGAGTGGGTTCGATGCTGTAATGGTAGTCGTTGATCGCCTCAGCAAATACGGGCATTTCGTGCCACTAAAACATCCCTATTCGGCCCGGACGATACCGGATGTGTTCATCAGGGAGGTGGTTCAACTTCACGGAATACTAGACTCGGTGGTAAGTGATCGTGATCCTTTCTTTATTCTTGAGTATTTTTTGGAAAGAACTATTCAAAAGACAAGGAACTCAGCTGCAAATGAGCACTGCTTACCACCCTGAAACGAATGGGAGACAGAGGTATTAAATAGAATTTTGGAGGGATACTTACGGTGCTTTTGTTCGGAGCAACCAAAAGGGTGGAGTGGGGGTATTAGCCTGGGCAAAATACTGGTATAACACCAGTTTTCAAGGAGCTATGAAGAGTACTCCGCTCGAGGTGGTTTATGGGCGGCAACCTCCATCATTACACAGGTTTGTTCTCGGGGAGACGGCAGTAGAGGCGGTCGCACAAGAGTTGCGAACACAGGATGAGGCCCTGAAGCAATTGAAGTTTCATCTCGCCAGGGCGCAAGAGTTGATGGTTAAACAAGCCAATAAAAGATGGAGGGCAGCAAATTTTGAAGAGGGGATTGGGTATTTCTAAAAATTAGGCCACATAGACAAACACCGTTGCAATCGAAGTTGCACTCGAAACTGGCTGCACGATATTTTGGACCGTACCAGATTGAACAGAAGGTGGGGAAAGTGGCATATAAACTTTAGCTACCACCATCCGCTCGTATACATCCGATCTTCCATGCTTCCCAGTTGAAAAAGGTAGTTGGAGATAGGGCGGTGGAGAAGGAGTTGCCTGAAGATCTTCAAGGGGAAGGGCCGTCTTATTGGCCCATTAAAGTTTTAGACAGGAGACAAATCAAAAAGGGGAAGAAGAAGTGTCTCAAGTGCTGGTTGAGTGGCAAAAAAGGGGACGTGACGGAGCATCCTAGGAAGTTGTCGTTACTATACGTGATCAATACCCAGAATTCAACCTTGAGGACAAGGTTGAAGATGGAGCGGTGGGTATTGATAAGCCTTGGTTAGTTTACAGGAGGAGGGAAAGAGTGAGGTGACTACTTGTCTTAACAGTTAGGTAAAAAAGGGGGAAGTTTAACCAAATAATCTGTTAGAAGAATAGGCGGGAAGGGTGTGTATAAATAGTCTCTGCTGAAACAGAGAGAGGGGTTGTTGTTGTTTGTTGATCTAAAGAATAGGTTCACTGAACCTTGTTGAGGGAGGTTAGGCTCCCAGTTTCTGCACGGATACATTCTTCATAATAATACAGTTCTTTCATTCATAATTCTTTGTTGTTCATACTGTGTGATAGTGAGAACAGTTAGGTTTAATACTTAGGAACCTAACATATACTCTACAGAACTCATTTTTGTCTTGAGTTCAAAGGATTTGTGTTTTAGTTTGGTATTATACTGAATTATGGGACCAACATTTACAAATACAGAAGGGACAACTAGATTTTAGAGACAGAAAGTTGTTTCTAAAAATTGTATTACAATGGGGCTAAGCCTTTGTTTTATTTGTATTCTTTTTTCCTTGCCAAAACATGAAGTTCCCAAGTAAAGTTACATTTATGTTAGTCTTGCTCATCATTGAGAAATTGTTTTCCTTCATTGGCTAGGCAAAATGCAAACATTTTCAATCCTCTTTTTCTTTAATTAGTAATGGACTCACTCACTCGTATAACACTGCTGATAACTTAATGTGTAGGATTCCTAAAGATATATCTAGAAATGAAAACCAATATTAGAGGGCAGATTTTTCCTGCACCTCCATAAATTTCTCCCTCATCCTTGTATAACAATGTTTCCTTTTTTTCCTTTTCGGTTCAGTTAAAATTGTGTAATCTAGAAATCAAAAATAAATTTAGTGATATATAATTCAGAAATCTTTTTTTAATAATTTTAGGATTGTTCAATTTAGATTATTTTTAAAAACAAAAATAGTTTTCTAATTGTACAATTAAGAAGTCATTTTTATCTTTCGGATTATAGAATTTGAAAGCCCATTTTAACTTTCCAAAATGACTTCTATATCATATAATCTGACAAAGATTAAGAAAGGAATTTTCTTTTTAATTTGGAGGAGCAGTGAAAAATTTATGGAAGTGCAGAAAGAAAATGCCGATAAAGAAGGGGTAAAAAAAGAGGTATCTGGGTCCAAAATACTACGTCCATCTTTTAAGATTTTTTTTTTCCTTTTTTAATGTCCTAACAATAGTAAGACACATAGGGTTACTTTTAACCTTTCCACCAAATTGGGGCAATTTAATTAAAAATTTACAAAAATGAGTAGCTTTAATTTCTTTTATATCTTAAACATGACTTCTTAAATAGAAGTTGTATTTTCAATAACAACTTTTGCATTTAACACATTTGACGGAAATCATCTTTGTATTCACCACTTTAGCATTAATAATTCATATAAAAAGTATAGAAGTTAATGACCACTTTATGTGCTAGGGAAAAAAAATATGATTTCATTTTAATGTACTTGGTTGAACATTTAGTCTTTTGCAATCATTGTTCAAAAATTAAACTCAACGTGGTTGTTTATAGTCAACTTTTTATAACAATTTTGGCATTGAAATATGCACAAAGCTTTTACAATCATTTCATCAGTCAAAATTTTCATATTAAACGTTGTCATAGTACAACAGCTCAAATACATTGACCAAGTAGTGAAGGAGTGAAGGAAACCAAAAAAATATTAACTAGATCTTAAGACACCATTTAACAAATTAAAATTTACTAAAACATATATATGTATGTATATATCATAATTTTGTTTGAAAAATTACATTTGATACTAATGCTCAACAAAACTTGGGAAAAAAAACAAGAACCTTAAGCTTTAATCAAAAGAAAGACAATTATAATTATTATTATTACTGTACACATCATTCAAACTATTAGGATTTCCTTGTAACATATGATTCCTGAAAAATCAATAACTAGGCTGTTAATTAACATTTAATGAAGGGAATTTGTGGAAGTTAAAGTTCATTATATTTTGACAAATACAATTTTTATAAAAAATATATTAATATTGACAAAAGGGAAAAAAGTGAATGTTTTTTTGGTATGACTAAGTCTTTAAACCATTATTCATTTGATGGCATCTAAGGTACACCACATGTTCAGAACACCACTAATGATAGATGTTGAATATAACAATTATTTAATGAAAAGCTATGACTTTTGTCAAACAAACACATATAGCAAAGTTTGGTATGTTATTTTATTATAGATCCAAATCCATCTTCCAATCAATGACCATGATGCAATTGTTTTCTCAAGGTTCAATCTTTTCTTGAAATTTCCAATTTTGAAGTAACTTCAATGATGGTGAAATTGCTGAATAATTAGTTTCATGACTCTCTTAAGCTAATTACTTTGATTTTGATAATCTTTCCGTTATTTAGATAGGACAATTTGAGTTTTTGTTCATGTGGGGTATGAATATTTTCCCAAAACAAAAAAAAAAATATCATTCATTATAAGATTTATATACCATTATATGATCAAATCCAATGCAAAAGGTAAGTTTTATAATCTACACATAGAGCAAAAAGTAAGTGTTTCTTTGGCTTTAGCACATTTTATTCAATCTTTGAATTGCTTTAAAATGTTGAGTCGGCTATGACAAGTTTTTGAAAAAAAAAATATGGAATGAAAAAAAGCTATAAATTAGTGTAAATTAAAAAAAATGTTGTTTTAGAAAAGTTTATGTATAAAAAAGTGGGGTGGAAAGACAAATCAATCCCTTTAGTAGTCAAATCTTGTAGTGAGGGATATTGCTTCGTTTTGACCCACCCACAATTTCTCCACTGACAAGTACATGTCTGCTTGTTCATTGTACCTAATTGTTTTTTTTTTTTTTGGTTTAAAAATTATTAAATTTTGGTCATTTTTAAATATATTATTTTAATTTTCATCCACTAAAGTTTAAAAAATTAATATATTTAATTTTCACTACCATTTTTTTAATCTTCCAATTCCTTTTTAATATTCCCATGTATAGCAACACTAACACCAATGAAAATAAGAAATAATCAAAATAAGAAATTAATAGTGATAATTTAAAAACGAAAACAAAATAAAAATACTAATAATAATTACATTAATATCTGTTCATGATTAAATTAATTTTTATTTAAAAATAATTTTACTTTATTTTATTTAATGAAGTTTTTTTTCACTTCGTTTTTCAACCAAGCCACATGCATATAAATTGACACGCTTACACTAAATTGTAAGACTGTGAGAAATAATATATAATAATATAAACTGAAATTCAAATTTTTTGCTGAGAAACAACTTTCACTTTTACTTTATTTTTTTGCTGAGAAAATCAAGTCAAATTCCCTCGTACTAATAACTCGCCTATGAATCCGTAATTTTTCTCTTCTGAAGGTGTAAAAAAGTTATAATGTAAAAAACATTTTATATATTTACTAATTAAGTGATATTAAAAAAAATCCAAGATAACTAAAAACTTCCACGGTTACATTTTTCTGTGTTTCATATTTTAAAAATGTTTCATTATCTTTTATATCAATATTCTAACAATCTAAGAAAATAGTTATTTCTACTGTCTTAGAGTCTCTAAATTTAAGTATTAAGCATGAACATATGCATAGAAGAAATACATATGAACATATTACAATTCTTTATATACATATAAATAATTCAAAATTCTTTATATACATATGAATAATTCAAAATGCATACGTTATTCACTACAAAAAAAAGCTTATTTAGAGGGGTTTTTTTTTTCAATTTGTGGGGGTTTTTACCCTCCGCTAAATAAATTCCGGGGATTTTTCAAACCCCCGCAGTTTGAGTCGCCACAAACTATCTGCGGGAGTTTTTTTCGCCCCCTGGTATCATATTCAATTTGCGGGGGTTTTTCTGCGGAGGGTAAAAACCTCCTCTATATATTCAATTTGCGGGGGGTTTTCGGCGGAGGATAAAAACCTCCTCCATTACTGACTATTATTTTGAGGGGGTTTTTAACCTCCTTTATATTTTTGTCACTTTTTTGTTTAATGATTATTAAAATATATAATATCGTTTTTGTTTGATGATTATTAAAATATATA
>NW_014543450.1:210496-223487 GCF_000741045.1 Vigna radiata var. radiata | reverse complement strand
ATGAAATGTCTCTTGTGACTCATCTTCATTTCTAGAAATATCTTGTCTTTGCCTCTCACCATGAAGATTCCAAATAACATAATTTATGGGAAATTGTTTTAAAATCAAGTGCTCCTCAACTATGCCTCTAGCTTGCCATTTCACAAACCCACATTTGGGGCATGGACATCGAATTGTGTCTCCAGAGGCCTCATTCTCAAAAGCAAAATCTAAGAATTTTTGCAAACCAATTGAGTATTCAACTGTATTTCAGGGCTTAGTTATCCAAGATTTATCCATTCAAAAATATTCCTAAACAAAATAAAATACACTAACACATGAAAAAGAATACAATATTCATGGAAAATACAAATAAATAATGAATTAGAAAAAATGAAATACTTGTTTCTACTAACCTTGAAGCGGTGAGATTGCAATGCTTAAAGAAAAACCTGCAACATCAATTATGAAAAAGGAAAATGATTGTTGAGGAAAGAAGGAAGGAAATGTGAGTCCACACTATTATTCCTGATAAATACTCAACTGTTGTTGGAGAGCGAGGGCTCAAGGTGATAGAAATTCTTTCTTTTTTAAAATATACGTTTCTCAGTATTGTTCTTCTGGGTAATAACTTGTTCAGGGTATGGAGCGTTATGGATTGCAAATCTCAGATCACTGAAATAAATACCCAGAATCTTGATGTATTTAGAAAATCCGATGTTATTAACTTACAAAAGGACACTACAATTAATTTAAAACGGACATGAATGCATTGTGTAAAGAAATTAGAATAGAAGTTCTTTAAGTGTGAGGAGATGTGACCTTTGTGGCTAAATTTCTATATATCTATTTAGGTTTTGTTACAAAAGTCTTACCTGACATTTTTTAGATTAAAGTGTTAAATAATATTAGAGGTATGTACTTTAGTTATATTAGAGTTTGTACTTTTATATTTTNTGTACAATAAAGCAGTTAGTTACTAAGAAAAACTATCTCTTCTGTTGTAGTTAACTATAAATAGGACTNTAATGTTCCTCTTTCACAGGTTAATAAAATGTATGCAGTTTAGTTTGTTACAGACGTCTCTCTCGTTCAGTTTCTTTTACAAAGATCTNATTATAGAAGATGTAAAAGATTTACCTAGGGATTATTATTTTTGTGAGTGTTGTAATGTCTACCTTCGGAAATACAATCCCACGTTCTTGCATTATTTTATATTTTTTCAAATGATAAAAGTCTACAGTGAAAAACTCTTCAATTTTTACTTGTGGCTTGTCTTATTAGTTAAGTCACGGATCACCAAAGCACAAATAACATTGGAAAATCATCTTAGAAACAATTATAACTCATTCGCCTTGTGAGCTAAAGATTTCAGAATGGACTTATTTACAAAGTTGATGTAATTAATTGTAAAATGAAAAATAGCTATAAACCAAATTTCATCCCAAAATTTTCTCTGTATAAAAATCTTCTAAAAGTGCTTATACTCTGACAAATTACAATTACATTGACAAAGTGACAAGAACAAACACCAGAAAACTAAACAAGAACAACATTGTGCAGCCAAGAAAATTTAGCTTTTCACTCTGTGTGTGTGTTGAAAGTGTCGAATTATATTTAATTCACAACAGTTTGCTAATTTCTAGATAAAAACACACATCCCCATACCTGTTCAAGATTTGTAGCAAGGGCTAGGAATTTTTCATCATCCCCCAAAAACTTCATATCCACAATTTCTTCATTATATCCAACAAGTCTTTTGGTTAGATTTAATTGTAACAACTCTTCAGTGCATTCCAGAGAGTAAAATAAAAGCTGCTGATCTGGAGTCACACAAAGCAATCCTTGATCAGAGGGAAGCATAACAGCAGAAATGGTTCACTAACAGACAATTACTCCAAACATTAAAATGGTTCACTAACAGACAAAAAGTGAAAGGCAACCTGTGGGTAAGAAATGGGCTTAAAATAGTAACTGTAAATTTGTTGGAATCAACTCCACAGAAACTTCAAACCAATTTTAGTTATCATAGACTACTGCACTACTTTGTCCTTGTTCCACCCAAACAAGCATGTTCCCACTCTACACTCGAATAAGGAACAATTATCACTATTATAACCACATACATACCATGCCTCTCTAATAACACTGCAACACATTACATTCTGAAAACCTACTCTGCCACTAAAACTGCCTTCAAGATATGGAATAAAGAAAACCAAATGTCGAACTCAAGTTACTCGTTGATGAAAAACATGATTGAGACTGGGAAGAAGATAACCCACTAAAGTGATGCAGAATGAACTCAATAAAACGCTGCACCAAATAAAAGCACAAAGAGTTGTAGAACGATGTACCTCCGTGACGTTATGAGCTCCGCTGTCTGCCGGTCCGCAGAACCCCCGTTGCAGCTTCGTCCACCGACTGCGAATCTGAAAGGAAAAGGAAACACGGGCAATCCAAAGGAGAAATGAAAGAAATGAATGACAACAGGAAATAGAAGAAGGAAGCAAGGAAGATTGCGTACCTGCGAGGGAGAAAACGGATGGAATGAAGGGGGAACTGATTTTGCAGATGGAATTAAAGGGGGAACTGATTTTAGGGTTCAGTGGAAGGGAGAAATTGAATTAGAAATTAGACGGATGGGTTTAGGCAGATGGGTTTAAGATATGAAGGGAATAAAATTTTAGGATTGTTAAAAGAAAATTTACTCTAAAATTGTTAGAGGGAAAAATGTAAAAGAATTAGAAAATGAAGAAAAAAAATATATTATTATTTGAGGAGGTTATAAACCTTTCTTAAAAGGAATTAAAACTCCCACAAACATTGTCAGTTAGATAATTTAAATTAAACATCTTAAGTTGTGTTAATTTGAGGGGGTTTTTTATACCCTCCCCAAAATAACCCCCTCTAAATAAGATTTTTTTTGTAGTGACTGTATCCTTAAGAATACAATATAAGACTAATAACTTACACTATATTACACATCTATATACATTACTTTCAAAACTTTATACCATTGTACTTGATGTACTGACTAGTAATTTTTTAATAGAAATTGTTTACTAAATCATGAATATATTTTTTAACGTGTGTAGATTCATTATTTTTAAGAATTTATCTATGGTGTATTGTGTAAGTTTTTCAAGATACAACAAAATTTTTTCTAAATATTTGAGCTCATAACTAGTAAGAAACTCTACCAGAGTTTATCCCCAGTATATAAGAGTTAGAAATAAGAAAATAAGATAACAAATAAATTAAGAAGGAGAACTAGAAATTTGAAGGTGTTTTGTGCTTCTTTTTGGAATGAAGAAGGTTCTTTATTTATAAAGTTAGGAGAGAATGCAAAATGACCTTTGCTAACATAAATTGAATGTTGCATTATAGTTATGAAAGTTAAATAGAAAATAAACTATGCATTATGAATGTTAATGAGAAAATAAAATTGTTGACCAACATTTAAACTAATGTTTCTTTTGCATTAAATGCTTATTTTACAACAATCCCCCACATATTGCAAAATAAAGTAGAAAAAGGTATTTGACCCAAACAGTTCAGTCTCATAAGTGATTTCTTATTTTGCATGTAATCTTTTTTCCAATGATGTCTTCTTCTTGTAAACTTGCAATAGTGTAAATCTTTATTCTGGTGATTAAACAAAGATTGAAAGAAAAATAAAGTTTTTTATCTTGGGTCTCATAAGATGTAATGCATCAGAGCTGGTATAGAAAGCTATATGAACCAAAGACACTTCACGTGTGTTAGAGGTTTATCAATCATAATACACCCCCACAATCCTTGTTTTTATCGTTGTGTATTAGGTCATGCATGTGTCCGGTATTCATGAGTGCTCTAGAGATCATGCCAAGATCTCATGCAAGTAGCCTCACTCGACACTCATATAGGTGATTTCATCAAGTGTATGTTGCAAATCATACACCACCCATAAAGGATATGAAAATCATTTAACACTTTGTTTAAGCTAAAATTATTTCACCGCATAGAATTTTAATAACAAATTTCATAATGCAGTCTCTAGCACTTTCACACACACACACACCATAAAAATGGATATAATTGGTTAAAATCAATTTAATGCTATTAGAACTAACAAGTGTTTTTACCTATATAAACCTTATTCATGGGATCTTCAATCACAAAGGTTGGGTTACCATCAATGTTTTTAATATCAATTGTCTTATCTGAATTGGAGATCTAGTTAGCATCATTTTACCCTTCTAGTATAGCGAGAAATCCACTATATTAAATGTCATAATTCATTGAACCTCTTAAATATCTCTTGCACTTACATATCAGTATTCCTAATTAGAATATTAAGTGTATCTTCGTAATCTACTTACTGTATAAGTAATATCAGGTTTTAGAAATGCTCATCAAATGTAGTAAGCTCCCAAATATTTGGTCATACTAAGGTTGAGAATAAATTTTCCTCTACCTTTCATTAATTTAGAATTAACATCATAACGGGTACTCACTAGTTTAAAGTCATAAAAATCAAACTTCTTAAGAAGTTTCTCAATGTATTGTTCTTGGGATAGTAATATATTATCTGTCTTCCTTATGATACAATGATGAGTCACATTGGTCATCAGATTTACTTGAGAAACGACCGTAGCAATGTCATCTCCTTTGACTATATTTGCCCTAGGAGGATTATCGTTTCTTACTCTAACCCTACACTATGTTGCATGATGACTCAACTTTTCACATACAAAGTAATTTCCTGTTGTTCAAATTGTTGATAGGGGGAGCACTGGTTTAGCTGAACCTAAAATCTCAGAGTTTCTGGTTTTTGATGATGACAACACATAATTAAAAACACATGTGTGTTATGTGTTACATGTTCATTACTTTCATTATGATGATTATATGAGAACATGTTTGTGTTGTTTATGTGATGATCATTGTTATTCACTGTGATATATATTGAATTTTATCTGTGAATGCATGACATATGTTTTGGAAACGAAAAACCACATGCACTTTTGTTGAAATTAAATTGTGTGGCAAAACAACAGTTTTAAGTCGACTTCATTATGAAGTGAGTCGATTAAAACTCGTGGCTTTGCACAAACTTTTTCAAAGTGTGTGATAACGGTCTAAAAACCATTATTTTCATAAAATTGATATTAAACACATCCTTTATGGCTTAGAATTAGCTTGAAATCATGCAATTTGCTTAAGTTAGAGTATAAGAGAGTCAAATTAGGTTTTATTGGTTTTATGCTTGGTTTTCGTTTGATGTGGCAGGATTTATCAGGAATTGAATGAAGGAAGTCAAGTAAGGGAGGAATTGGATGCAAGAGAAGGTGGAAAAGTGAAGAAAAGAAGAGTTGCAACCATCGTTGGGCGGTGAAACCATCGTCGGGCGGTGAAACCACCGTCGGGCGGTGTACTTGTTAACATTCTGGCAAGTGTACCAGATCGTATCAAGTAATAAATAAACGGGAAATCCGAGTATTTTTTTCCCAAGAGACTCAAGGCACTACAATGTTGTGCTTTTGGTTAACCGATAAAGACTATAAGAACAATATTATTGTGGTTTTTGAATGCAAAACAGAAAAAGTAAATATGCATGCAATTTGATCAATTGAGGTTAAACACAAAAGTGAATGGATGATATTGATAATATGAGTTAAAAAATGCAAGCTTTAAAGTACAGAGAAGAAAACCAAAAACTATTGATAACAAAAGTATATGAATAAAATAAGAACTTCGATATAAGAGAGTTTAGAAGTTACATCTTTCCCCAACAACAAATAAGATTAGTTCTCCATCGTCATGAAAGAACTAGGTGTACAATGGAATGAAAGAGATAGAAACCCTAGAAAGAGAAAAGAAGAGTTGTCAATTCCCCAAATTTGCCCCCAAAGGGGTGCAAAGTGTGTTTATGTGCCTAAGCCATCAAAAGATACAAACCCTAAGACGTTCTGGCCTTTAAATAGGGCATAAAAATAACAGAAAATGGGTCCAAGCCCAAAACATATCATAAAAATAACAGAAAACTGGCCCAAGTCCAATAAACCACCGCTTAGCGGTATGTCCGGCACCCAGAATGGCCCCCCAGTGTTGTCCAGGCGAAAAACAGTGAAAACCAGGTCTTGACTGACCTTTAGCACCCAATTCACTTTTTTTTGCATTCTGGTAAACTCTGGTCAACTTTTCAGCATTCTGGTTAACTGATTGACTTTTCTGGTTGACTGGATGACTTTTCTGCATTCTGTTTGACTTTTCTGCACGGTAACTCCTTGATACTTCAACCCTTTTTCAAATCATTCCAATAACTTACAAAATCAAGGGAGTTTAATGATAAAATCATAAAGTATAACCTCAACACTATTATTCACAAAACTAAAGCAAAATCACGAGTCAAAGCAAGTTTCTAAGTCAACAAGGGTGCATTTGATATCAAAATTGTATAAAAGTAACAATTTTTCAACTGTTATCACAACCCCAAACTTCAAACTTTGCTTGTCCTCAAGCAAACAAGATGAAACTTAGTCTTCCACCAATCATCACATTGGTTCAATCACATTCAAAAGCTCATTCTTTTAAGATAAGTAATCACTCAAATCAGCTCATCAATTGAATTTATTCAAGATGTGCACATGCTTTGATTCAAATTACTCATCATGGTGTTCACACAATCACATAATCTTCCAACAGATGCCATTCTCATGAATGATCAATTAGTTAAGCATAGATATAATTGTGAATTGATGGAATCATTCCTCACTAGACCAAAAGTCTTTAACTCAAGCACTCAAAAGTGTTTCACTCAAAGGTGTATAAATTTCACTCTGCCCCTTTACTATCTGCATGTCACATAGAACGAAATTGCCTTTCATTTACCACAATCAACATTCTCACACACACATGTCATCACAAGGACTTTTTCAAGGCTTATAATGTGGCTTGGGCTAACAAGAAAAATTGGTTTTTCTAGATCACAAAACCCTTAAGTTAAGAGAGTTATTTATACATTCATAATTCAAGCACAAACTCTCTTTTTAACCAATCAATCTTACTCCTAACTTTCCCCTCTTTGCATTGAGCTTATCTTCCTTTTGCATTCTATTTTTTTCATGCTTTGCTCAACACCTTAGCTCAATGCTTTTCTTTCTTTTTTTTTCATCTTTTCCAACAACCCCAAACTTGAACCTTTATCAATACCATGCAATAATTCTCAACTCAACTCAAGGTAAAGATTTTCAAAAGGGTTTTCATTCTGTTTAAGGCTTGGGTTCAAAAAGGGTAGAACATATGATGTTCTTTTTTCTTTGGGACGAAAATTTATGTATTGGCTAAGAAAGGGTTTAAAGAACTTTGCTTGTCCTCAAGCAAACAAAACAAAACAACACACAAAACAAAACTTGGCTTTATCCTCTTTCATCCAATGTTTCAACATTCCCAAAGTACATGACAAAACTACTCAATCCCACATCTTCAGTGAAATCAAAATAAGATGCATGCATGCTTTCAATCCAGAGATTGCACAACAGATGTTACACATTATGAATGATCAATCCACTAAGCAAAATGCACTCATGAAAAATAACAGTTCATACCAAGCAAGTGTTTCACTCAATCACTCAAGTGTTTAAGGTGACACTCCACTCTCTATTATTCACAAGTCACATGAAACAAAATTGCCATTCATCTCAAACAATCAACAACTTTACATGCAAATGCCATCAAAAGGACTTTTCGAAGGCTTGTAATGAGGTTGGGCTAACAAGAAAAATTGGTTTTTTCGGAATACAAAGTCCTTGAGTTAAGAGAGCTATCAAAATATTTAACAATTTAAGCACAACTCTCTTTCTATCCAATCTCATTCATTCCCAACTTTTTCCCCTTTTCTTTTTCATTGAGCTCCTCTTCATGCTTTTCTTCTTTTCTTTTCTTTTTCTCATGAATTTTTCTTTTCATAACATTTGAGCTCAATGCTTCACAATTGTTTTTCAATTTTCCCCCATACAACCCCAAACTTGAACCTTTTCATCGCATACAGTTAAGCTCATCCCAACTCAAGGTGAAGAAACAAGGGTTCACATCCTGTTTAAGGTTAAGGTTCAAAAAGAGTATAATATTTTCAAGCACTTTGGGTGAAAATTTGGCTAGACAAGGGTTCTCAAAAATGGCCTTGATCATATGACATTCTCATGCAATTCAATCAATCATCAAAACATATGGAAACCATATAAAATAATTAAGAGTTTCAATAAAAGAGAGTATCAAAAGATTACATTGTTTCCCCCAACAACAATAGGGTTTAGTTCACCATTTTCATGGTGAAACTAGATGAAAAATGGATGAAGAATGGAAAAACAAACCCTAGAAAAGATGAAAAGGAGCCTAAGCATCCAAGAGATACTCTCCAGAGAGTGAAATTAGGTCTGGCCGCCCCCTCCTGTCAAAAGAATGCATCTAAACTCGCAATAGGGCTATATATAGGTGAGGAGCGCAACAGAAAACAGGCCCAAGCCATGCAGACCACCGCCCGACGGTGTAAGTTGTTGTCGGGCGGTGCGTCGACTCTTCAAATCTTCAATTTTCTTCTCTTTCCTTGAGTCTACGACCTTTATCTTCAACTTCATTCTTCATTTTCTCAGAAATGCTACAAAACAATGCAAAACAAGCATAATATCGCTAAAAACAGCTTTTGACTCTCTACAGACTTATTTATTGAGTTTTGCTTGATTCTAAGCTCATTCTAAGTTGTAAAGGGTGTAATTTGGTCTAAAATGACATATGAAAATAACTGTTATTCAACCTTCATCAGCTAGTAATTAGTAATAGGCTCTTTTCGCCAACAGATTGGGTTTAGGGTAGACTAAGAAAGTTTGCATGACAATATGATAAATAAGTAAAGTAGATAAGAAGAGTAAATATAAGAGGGTGAATAAGATGAAATTGTAAACCCCAACAACTCCATTAATCCATAGTTTCTTCTAGCCAATTGATTCACTGCATTTTGCATGTTTATTTTCGTTTTGCATCCAAAACCGAAAATTAATTTCTTCTCAAGTCTTATGCGATTAGTTTACATGAAAGCTAAGGCCTAAGAGTCCTTTGGGAAATGGTTCTCGGACTTATCCATTTTATATTACTTGATAACGATCTGGTACACTTGCTAGGGACTTAACAAGTTTTTGGCGCCGTTGCCGGGGACTCGTGGTATAACTTTTCTAGTAGTGTAAATTGATTAAATTTGACTTGATTTTATGTTTATTTTTATTTTTGTTCTAATAAATGTTTTATAGGGTTTTGTGCCTAACATTTGCAGAATGCAGTATGAACAAGAATTTGACTATATGGGCACTCAATTCTATCAAGATGATTTCAACCACTGGTGGGAACCTCATTCAAATGTGTATTAAAGCCAATTTGTGCAACAATCCTCTTTGCGAAAAGAAATGTTGGGGGAAGCTGAACAACGTTTATGGCAGCAACAACTCTATTTATCAACAGAAACGTGGGAGAACGATCAACAACTATGTCATCAGATAATTGATGTGATGGAACAAGTGAAAAGCCTTAATGAAAAGTTAGACAAATTTTTGAAGAAGTACAATTCTAAGAGCTATGAAGTTACCTTCAGGAATTTGGAGACACAAATTGATAAGGTTGCTGATGAGGAGGAGATAGAGGAGAAAAAAATGGAGAGAAAGGAGGAGAAGATTGAGGAAGAAAAGATAGAGAGAGATGTGAAAAAGATAGAAGAGATAGAAACAGAAAAGGTTGTTGAGTAGAAAAAAATGGAGAGAAATAAGGAAAAGATAGAGGAGGAGAAGATAGAGGAGGAAGAAACAGAAAAGTTGAGTGAGGAAGAGAGAGATGAGGAGAAAGAAAAAACAGTGGTTGAGAAAAAAGAAAAAAAGAAAAAATATGCGAAAATAAAGAAGAAAAGAAGAAAAGATAAAAAGAGAAAGTTGAGGGAGGAGATTAAGAAAAAGAGGAAGAGAGGAAAGAAGAAAAGATCAGATACAAAACCCCTTCCTCATCAAAAGAAATATCATAGGAAAGAAAAGAAGTTTAAGTTCTTTATTGAAATCTTCAAGAAATTGGAGATTAAAGTTCCTATGATTGAGACATGGAAACAAGTGCTTGGTGTTATCAACTTTTTGAAAAAATTCAGCAGGAAGAAGAAAGAGAAAAGAATATCAAGCAAGAGAAGTATCTTTCTGTTTTTATCTTTCCGTTTTTATTTTTTTGTTTTTATTTTTTTTTTGTTTTTATTTTTTTGTTTTTATTTTTCTATCTTTATTAAAAAAAATAAAATGAAAAAAGTAAAATAAAATAAAAACATAAATTAAAAACAATATCTTTACTATTTTTATTTTTTTTAGAAAAAAAATAATATATCTTTTTCTGTTTTTATTTTTCTGTTTTATTTAAAAAAACGAAAAAAAATATCTTTTACTGTTTTTATTTTTGGGCTAATTCTATGCTTTAGTGTAGTGTTCTTTAGTATGTGCAAGATAACAACATTGCATTCATCTTTAGGGTTAACATCAGTATTAGCCCTAAACTGATTTTTCTCTATGGTTTCTATTCTTTATGACAGCTGCCCAATCTCTGTTTCCAATGACCTGAAGCTAGCTTGATCACTATTTAGTTGAGACTCATAGACTTTGAAGAATTTATCAAATTGATCACTAAGGTCTCTGATTGTCTCTGTCAAGCTGCTCACCTGCTGCCATAAAGGTGATGGTTGTTTCTGCCGAAAGCCTCCTATAGGTCCAGAAGAATTATTTTGATTTTGCCCCACACTGGGTGATTCTTCCAACCTTGGCTGGAACTACCTTGGTTGAAAGCACCTTTGCTTGTACGAAAACTGGGCTCCCATGTAGTTAACATCATGCTGCAACTCTTTGGGGAAAGCACATCGACCATTGATATGGTCTCCACCACATAAGTTGCAAAGTTGCTGAGTCTGAGAAACGTTTCTTACCCCAATTGGAAATTCAGCAAGGATCTTTGTCAGCTTGTCCAATTTCTTGGTCAGGAGATGATTTTGTGCCGCCATTGCATCATTAGCAGGGAGATGCAAGAGTCCTCCTTTTTGCGTGCCTCTCTCATTGTGTACCACTTCACTCATGGCCATGCTCTCGATCAGTTCATATGCCTCATCTTCAGTCTTGGTATTTATACTGCCTCTAGCGGAAGTGTCTAACATCATTTTAGACTAAGTATGAAGGCCCCCCAAAAAGGCAAGTAGATATGAAGTTTTATCAAGTCCATGGACAGGGGTCTTTCTTAACAAGCCTTTAAATTTGTCCCATGCTTGACCCAGAGTTTCCTCCATTTCTTGTTTGAATGAAGAAATCTCTAACTTCCCTTGATTAATCTTGGTTGGCGGGAAGAATTTATTCACAAATTTAGCTGCCAACGCATCCCAGTTTCTGAATGTGCCTTCCTCGAACGAATGCAACCACGCTTTGGCGTTTCCTCCAAGAGAGAAAGGAAACAGACTAAGTCTAACCCTGTCATCAGAGACTCCATTGATCTTCACAGTGTTACAAATCTCACTAAAAGTGGTTAAATGATCATACGGATTTTCATTTAACATTCTGTGAAACAGATTGCTCTGAACAAGCTGAATAAGAGCAGGGTTCATAACCATATTGGTTGCATTGTCTGCAGGCAAAGCTATGCTATTGAAATTCATAGGACCCACCATGTTGGATGCGTCCCCAAGTGTACGCCTAGGAGGAGGTTGGTCCGCAATCTCCTCAATATTCTGTGTAGAGGTCTACAAAGAAGAGTGCAAAAGTTCTTCAGGAGAAGGAAAGTTTTCACTTGTAGGGCATCTAACTTTACTCCTTCTCCTGTTTGAGAATCCTTCCAAGAGAGGTTGCTGGTCTTTTATGCTTCTAGTGGGTATTGTTTCCTGCATACACAAGAAACACACCCTAAAATCACTTTTACAGAAAATAAAACAAAACAAAATAAAAAAAATAATTACAAATGAGTCAAATGTCAATCAATTCACACTACTAAAAATAACCTCGAGTCCCCGGCAACGGCACCAAAAACTTGTTCACTCACTGGCAAGTGTACCAGATCGTGCAAGTAATATAATCAGTAATACCCGATATCGTTCTTCCCAAGAGACTCGAAAGGCGTTATCTTTCGTGTGAATCAAAATCGTAAGACTTGTAGAGAAAAATAATTGTTGTGAATTGATGAGTCATCATTTCTTGAACTATATTTAGTTTATTGCACTTAAATAAACCAGGGAATTGTGTTTAATTGTCTGTTATTTTCCCGTTTTTCGAATTCTACTTAATTTGGTCAGAAATTCGTAATTGTGCTAATTTGGATTTTCTGAGCTAATTTAGTGCATTTCTGGTTGTAGGGAAGTTGTGAAAATATCATCTGGAGCATTAGGATATGGCGTGACACATTCAAAGGCTCAGCATTTAGTCATTTAGATTCTAATTAAAGTTGTAATTTCGTTTTCTAGAAGTCCTTAATTAGAATTAGGTGTTTTAGACCGTTTTAGGGGCAATTTTGTAAAAAACCCACGTGTAGGACATGTGGCTTTTAGCTAGGGTTTCATTAGAAGGTGGTCCCCACCAATTTTAGAGTCTTGGATGGTCTTTAGAGGGGATAATGTCGAGACACACTCTTGGGCTCCCATAGCCACACTTCATACTTCATGTTTTCAAACTTTTCTCTCCTAGGGTTTCATTGATGAACATGCCTTGAGGGAGCTTGCTTAGTATTTCGGTTTTGGGCCATTTGAATGAAGAAAGTTGCAGATTTTCTTTGTCTCTTAAGTTACTCTTGATTGTCTTAGCTCATTGATGGTGAAAAACCATTCATTTCTACTTCCATTTGCTTGTTCTTGATGCTTGGAGTTTGAGTTTTGGAGCTTGTTCTTGCATTTCCATGGTGGATGTTGGTTTTGAGTAACTTTTTATTTCGTGTTCCTCTTCATTTTCTGCTGTTCTTCTCGTTTTTCCTTGCATTTCATTTGGTT
>NW_014543450.1:204780-208061 GCF_000741045.1 Vigna radiata var. radiata | reverse complement strand
TGTTCCCCCCAACAACAATAGGGTTTAGTTCACCATTGTCATGGTGAAACTAGATGAAAAATGGATGAAGAATGGAAAAGCAAACCCTAGATAAGAAGATATGGAATCTAAGCATCCAAGAGATCCTCTCCAGAGAGTGAAATTAGGTCTGGTCGCCCCCTTCTGTCAAAAGAATGCATCTACTCTCGCAATAGGGCTATTTATAAGTGAGGAGCGCGCCAGAAAACAAGCCCAAGCCCAGCAGACAACCGCCCAACGTCACACTTGTTCCGCACGACGGTTTCCCTCAAGCTGCGCTACCGCCTGGCGGCAAGGGTCTACCGCCCGGCAGTTTGCCTCCAATCGCAAATCCGCCCAACGCCCACGCCAGGTGCCTACTCCTCGCCGTGGACCGCCCGACGGTGTAATTTGCCGCCGGGCGGTACATTGACTCTTCATTTCTTCATTTTTCTTCTCTTTTCTTGAGTCTACGACCTTCATCTTCAACTCCATTCTTCACTTTCTCAAAAATGCTACAAAACAATGCAAAACAAGCATAATATCGCTAAAAGTAGCTTTTGACTCTCTACAGACTCATTTATTGAGTTTTGCTTGATTCTAAGCTCATTCTAAGTACTAAAGGGAGTAATTTGGTCTAAAATGACATATGAAAATAACTGTTTTTCAACCTTCATTACCACCCCAAACTTAGAACTTTGCTTGTCCTCAAGCAAACAAAACAAAACAGCACACATTACAGAGCTTGGCTTTATACTATTTCATCCAATGATTCAACACTCCTAAAGTACATGACAAACACTACTCAATCTCAAATCTTTAGTGAAACCAAAATAAGATGCATGCACGCTTTCAATCCAGAGATTGCACAACAGATGTTACACACTATGAATGACCAATTCACTAAGCAAAAATGCACTCATGAAAATTAACAATTCATACCAAGTAAGTGTTTCACTCAATCACTCAAGTGTGTAGGGTGGCACTCCAACTCTCTATCATTCACAAGTCACAAGAAATAAAATTGCCATTCATCTCAAACAATCAACATCTTTACATGCAAATGTCATCAAAAGGACTTTTCTAAGGCTTGTAATGAGGTTGGGCTAACGAGAAGAATTGGTTTTTCTGGAATGCAAAATCCTTGAGTCAAGAGAGCTATCATAGTATTCAACATTTAAGCACAACTCTCTTCCTCACCAATCTCACTCATTCCTAACTTTTTTTTTTCCTTTTCTTTTTCATTGAGCTCATCTTCATGCTTTTTCTTATTTTTTTCTTTTTCACATGCATTTTTCTTTTTCAACAATTGAGCTCAATGCTTCTTAAAAGCTTTACAATTTCCCCCATGCAACCCCAAACTTGAACCTTTTCATCACATACAGTTAAGCTCATCCCAACTCAAGGTAAAGAATTTCAAGACAAGGGTTCACATCCTGTTTAAGTCTAAGGTTCAAAAAGGGTATAATATTTTAAGCTCTGTGGGTGAAAATTTGGCTAGAGAAAGGTCTTCAAAAATGGCCTTGATCATATGACATTCACATGCAATTCAATCAATCATTCAGATTAAGGCAATATCATTCATGCTTTCTAGTGAACAATGAATATCATTCATGCTTTCTAGTGAACAATACATATAGCAATGAAAACTCTGGAGCTCAATAGCTCACACAACATGCTTTCTCACCCAAGATTCGTTCATACACCCTGCTTAGCATCATAACCACAATCATAGTTCATCACTCATCTGTTTCATAGAATATCAACATGCAATGCAGCTCAATTAGCATCCACATCAAATCATCATCAAATAGTCTCATCATGCAAATTATTCAGTCAAACATTTTCAGAAAAAGTATTCAAGCCAAGAATACACACTAAAATTAAAATTCAACCTATTCTAGGAATTTAAAAAGCGTAAGTGAAAGAGAGAAAACTAGGTTGCCTCCTAGTAGCGCTTGCTTAACGTCACGAGCCTGACCCAAACCTGTTTAGCACTTGTCAGTAAGTGCAATTCCTTCCAACACCCCATCAGTAGGTGTGCCTTCCTGGAATCCTTCACTGGATTTAAAAATTTTTAGCATCCCTCAGTAGATGCTACCCAAAAATTGTTCCAAAAATCACATAATTACAAGATTAAAAATGAAATAAAGCTAAACTAAAAAAATAAAATTGATTTAAAACAATTGGGATGACCCCAACAAACACCCATCAGTAGGTGTTGAATTTCTTCTTGCTTGGTATTCTCTTCTTCTTCTTCTTTCTACTAAATCTCTTCAAAAAGTTGATCGAACCAAGCACATGTTTCCATGCATCAATCATAGGAACTTTAATCTCCAATTTCTTGAAGATCTCCATGAAGTACTTGAACCTATTTTCCTTCCTATGATTTTTCTCCTAATGAGGAAAGGGTTTTTTATGTGATCTTTTCTTCTTTCCCCTCTTCCTCTTTTTCTCAACCTTCTCCCTCAACCTTCTCTTTTTCTCTTTTCTTCTTTTCTTCTTTATTTTCGCTTATCTTTTTTTTTTCTTTTTTTTCTTAACCACTGCTTTTTCTCCCTCATCATCTTTATCTTCCTCAACCAACTCCTCTGTTTCTTCTTCTCTTAAATTTCTCTCTATCTCTTCTTCCTCTATCTTTTCGTCCTTGACAACCTTATCATTTTTAGAGAAAGTGGCTTGATATTCTTCTTCAAGGTTAACTTCAGTATTATCCCTAATAATGCCTAAAGACTTCAATATGCAAGAGTCTTGTTCCTGCAATAAATGTTCTTGTGCTTCCCCCAATGTTTCTTTTGGCAAAAAGAATAGTTTCTGCTGTAAAACTTGTTCAGCTTCTCCCAATGTTTCTTTTGGCACAGAGGAGAATTCCTGCCACAAACGTTGCTTAGCTTTCCCCAACGTTTCTGTTGGCCTAGAGAGTTGTTGCTTAACATCTCGCCCATTCTGGCTTTGATTCAAGTTTGAGTGAGGTTCCCACCAGTGGTTGAAATTATTTTGGTATAATTGAGTGCCCACATAATCAAATTCTTGTCTAAACTGCATACTGCAAACATTAGGCACAAAACCCTAGAAAACATTTATTAGGACAAAATTAAAATTAAAAATAAACATAAAATCAAGTCAAATTCAATCAATCCACACTACTTAAAAAGTACACCTCGAGTCCCCGACAACAGCGCCAAAAACTTGTTAACGGATTGGCAAGCGTACCAAATCGTATCAAGTAATAATAAATGGTAAGTCCAAGTATCGTTTTCCCAAGAGACTCGAAAGGCCTTATC
>NW_014543450.1:182382-203405 GCF_000741045.1 Vigna radiata var. radiata | reverse complement strand
ATAGAAGAGAGTATAAAAAGATTACATTGTTTCCCCCAACAACAATAGAGTTTAGTTCACCATTGTCATGGTGAATCTAGATGAAAAATGGATGATGAATGAAAAAGCAAACCCTAGAAAAGATGAAAAGGAGCCTAAGCATCCAAGAGATCCTCTCCAGAGAGTGAAATTAGGTCTGGCCGCCCCATTCTGTCAAAAGAATGTATCTAAACTCGCACAAAAAACTCATCTATTTATAGGTGAGGAGCGCAACAGAAAACAGGCCCAAGCCCAGCAGACCACCGCCCGACGGTATAAGTGTGGTGCCCGGCGGTTTCCCACAAATCACACTACCGCCCGGTGGTTTCCCTCAAAACCGCCAAGCGCCAATGCTAGGTGCCTACTCCTCGCCCTAGACCGCCCGGCGGTGTAAGTTGCCGCCGGGCAGTGCGTCGACTCTTTAAATCTTCCATTTTCTTCCCTTTTCTGTAGTCTATGACCTTTATCTTCAGCTCCATTCTTCACTTTTAAAAATTCTACAAAACAATGCAAAACAAGCATAATATCGCTAAAAACAGCTTTTGACTCTCTACAGACTCATTTATTGAGTTTTGCTTAATTCTAAGCTCATTCCAAGTAGTAAAGGGCGTAATTTGGTCTAAAATGACATATGAAAATAACTGTTTTTCAACCTTCATCAATGGGCACTCAATTCTATCAAGATAATTTCAACCACTGGTGGGAACCTTATTCAAATATGTATCAAAGCCAATTTGTGCAACAATCCTTTTTGCGAAAAGAAACGTTGGGGAAGCTGAACAACGTTTATGGCAGAAGCAATTCTCTATACCAAGAGAAACGTTGGTGGAAGCTCAACAACGTTTATGGCAGCAACAACTCTCTTTACCAACAGAAACGTGGGAGGACGATCAACAACTATGTCATCAGATAGTTGATGTGATGGAACAAGTGAAAAGCCTTAATGAAAAGTTTGACAAATTTTTGAAGATGTAAGACTCCAAGAGCTTTGAAGTTACCTTCAGGAATTTAGAGACACAAATTGATAAGGTTGTTGATGAGGAGAATCTTTCTGCTTTTATCTTTTCGTTTTTATTTTTTTGTTTTTATTTTTTTGTTTTTATTTTTCTATTTTTATTTTTCTCTTTATTAAAAAAATAAAAAAATAAAAAAGAAGAAGGTCACATCAAGCCTAATTGTCCTTATTTAAAGCCAAAGCAGAAAGGAAAGAAGAGATTGCCTCAAGACAGAAACATGAAAAGAAAAGGAGCGTACATTGCTTGGGAGAACTCAGATTCTGATAGCTCAAGTGATGAGAATGTTGATCAAGAGGAGGAATCCAACATATGCTACATGACTGAAGTTACACGGGACGATTATGACAATGATGCAGACATTTCAAATGAACCAGTGGAAGTCAAATATAATATGCTGCAAGATGCATTTAAAGAACTACATGTTGAAGCAATGCGACTACAGTACAAGGTTAATCGACTAAACTCTGAAAGAAGAGATTATGAGTATAGAATTAATAACCTTGTTGTTGACAATGAGAAATTAGAAAAAGAATTAAAAAAAGCTTTGTTATCTGCTAAGAAGGTTGAAGTTAAAACTGTTACAGTAGAAAAAGTTTGTGAAAGTTGTCCTGCTCATATTGAAAAGATAAGTTACTTGACTAGGACGCTAGCTAAGTTTAGTCAAGGTAGAGACAATTTAAATGTTGTTTTAAAATCATCCGGCAGAGAAATTTATAGGCAAGGAATTGGTTACAAAGCACAATCTAACAGAATCAATGCTAAGAAATTTACTTATTTAAGTAAACCTACTAGAAATGCATGTTTCTATTATGTGTTGGTCATACTGTTAGAAATTGTTATTATAGAAATGTTGTTGTTCCTAAAGGATTATATGTTTGGATACCAAAGGAACAAGTAATAAGGACTGACAATCATGGACCCAAAGTTAAATTGGTACCAACAACCAAAACTTAAATTGTTTTGTAGGATATATTGCAGATGCAATTGATCTCAAGGATGAATCAATTATGGAATACATCAAAAATCTTGAGTATCTACAACTGGTAACACTGTATTAATTTGTTGTGATATGCCTGATTTGATTGGTTGTGATTATGTGATTGGTTGAACATCTTGTTTGAATTGATTGTCTAAGTTGATTAATTATTGAACCTGAAACTCTGTTTTTCTGTGTGTCTTAGTCAACTTCTTGTTTAATTCATTCGACTATGTTTTTCAAGGGTTTTTTAAAAATCTATTTTTAGAACGTTAGGATTTGAATTCATATATAGTGTGGTTACTACATGCTACTGTGTAAATTACGGTACAAGTAATTTTCTCTGAGAATCCTGTGTCCAAGAAAGAGTGATTTTCAGTCGTGTACTCTCCATGAGCTCTTCTAAACAGAGTTCAAATAAAGGCAAGGAAATTGCTACAACCAGAAATCCTGATCCTTCAAGGTGGGTCAGTGATGATGATTCAAGAAATAAGTTCTTGATGAACTCCTATAAACTCTTGGCTCATCCTTATTTCATTAAGTTCAGGAAATTCAAAAAAGAAGGATTCATCTTCCTAAATTTACTATAGGTGCAACATTTATCAAGTCTTGTTCATATGAAGGGTGCCTGGTATCCTGACTTGGTGGAAGTGTTCTATCATAACCTTAAATTTGAAGACGACATTATGAAGTCCCGAGTAAAAGGAGTAAATGTAGAAATTGATGATTTCTCTTGGCTGTTATTCACTGGACTTGAAGCCAAAGGTGCACTTTCACATTTACCCAACTCCGAGTTAAATGTGCATTTGAAGAAAGAAGATTTGTACTCTAACTGGAGAAGATATCCTGAAGATGTAACCAAGAGAGGAATGTATCTTCGTGATGGTTTAAAGAAGGAAGAAAAAATCATTGCTCATGTTCTTCCATGGATCATATTACCTGGAAGAAGTGTTCATAATCGTCTGACCACTGAAGACATATATTTGATGCATGCTATTTTAAATAAAATCCCTAACAACTGGATAGAAGTTATTAAAAATCATATAAGATTGGCTGCATTTAAGAATTCTCCTTATCTACCATATGCAGTACTAATCAACTGAATCCTCTTGATGCAAGGTGTTAAAGTAAATGATGAAAAGCTTTGCTGTTGCAATCACTAAAATGAGATAAACAATGATACTCTGGAAGAATTGGGAATGAAGAAAAACTCCTTAGGATGGTTCTTCGAAGATGAAACTATGTTCTCACTTGAAACAAAGTTTGAGATATTTATGGCTGATCAGTTGAAAACAATAAGTGTTAATCTGGATATTCATGAGACATCTCAACCACAAGATGAAAGCAGCACACCAGAAGAATACTTTACTGAATCCTCGGAGATGGACTAAGGGCTATCAGTTGAAATATGACTGTACAAGTAGTTGTATTATGCTTCTGTGTTTTATGGCTTATAATGCCATCTTTTGTCCTTTTGGTTTCCTTGATTGTGTCCCTCATTGTAATATCTTCTTTCAAGGAATGAAATTAGTATTTTGAATCAATTCAATTGCTTTAATCTGATAGTTTAATATCTGATTTGTCTAATTGATTGATTCGACTATGTTTTGAGGGAAGTCAAATATACTTAACTTGTTTTACATCTTTACATTTTGACTTCTGTTACTTTTGATTATATTTCTTGCTTAACTAAAATGCTTGTTCTGGAAAGGATCTTTGAAAGTTTTGCAGGAAGAACATTGCTTTTGGAAGTACAAGTGGAATTCAACAAGTTTGCAAAACAATATACTCGACTGGATAAATACAGCAATCGACTGTTCTATAACAGGATTATAAATTCCAATTCTGGAATTTGGTTATTCTTTCATTGATTGTTTATTCTGATATCTCTGATATAAATTGATCTTTACATATCATATTTGGGATAATATTGTGAGATTGTTGATTGATCTTTACATATCCTATCTCTGATACAAATCTGTATTATACTGCATTGTGTAATCTGTGTTATACTGCATTGTGCCTCTGATCTGATTTTAATATCCAAGCATAGTGACAGGGGGAGAATCACATTTTACACATTTGTATTTCACATGCCTGTACTTTAGGGGGAGTTATCATTTTCATGTGATTTAAGTGTGCTAATGAGAGCATAACTACATATTGATTATTGCATATTTCTATTTGATGCATCTCTGTTTGATATTTCAGCATAAAAATCTAGAGCATACCTTTTTTGCTAATGCACAAAGGGGGAGAGATTGTATGAAAGCCTTATGAAAGGGGGAGAATATGAAAGGGGGAGAATGCATTTTCATTCTATCTTATATTGTGCTTATTCTACTTGATATTTTGCTGTTTTGAATTAGATTGTGCAAACATGGTAGGTTATTGATCATGGTTGTGCATCATCAAAAAAGGGGGAGATTGTTGAGATTGTTGACAACACAATTTCTATATCAATCTATTTTTTGATGATGACAACACATTGCTTAATAACATGCATATGTTGTTTGTCGTTATTCCATGTTCTTATGCAAATTGACTGTTATATTTGTTGAACATGTTTATGTACAGTATTACATGTTCCTATGCTGATTGATTGATATATATCTGGAACGTCTTTACATGCTTTATGTGCTATGTGCTATGCATCATTTCATATGTTTTACTACACATGTTTTAAATTTGAAAATCACAAGCACTCTTATGAACTTTTTACTGTGTGACAAAGTTCTAGTACCTGTTGAGATTGTTAACAACACAAACTCTATATCAAAATGGTTTTTGATGATGACAACACACTGCTTAATAACAATACATATGTTCCAGTGCTACATGTTCAATTGATGTGCTATACTGTATTGAACAATACCTTTATTGAACTTGTTTTGTTATTTTGCATGGATGTTCCTATGATTGACTATGTGTTATATGTTTGGAACATGCTTGTATTGAAATGTGTGTTAAAATGATTTTGATTACTTTTACACATTTATGAAGAAAAGCTCACAAGTACTTTTATGAACTTATATTGTGACAAAGGTCCAGTTCAGTCGACTACACTGGTAATGGAGTCGACTAAGCTAAACTCTCTGTACAGATTTTGTACACGTGTACTTGATGTGATTTTGAGATGAAAAGAATTTCAAAGTGTTTTTTCATGAGTCAGTCGACAGTGTGAATCACTTATTTGACTGTATTACTGTTATATTTGGAATTCTGCTTTGCCTACTTACTCCAACGGCTATATTTTCAAAAGTTAGTTAGGATTAACTAATTGGGTCAACTGTCATAAATGTGCATTGATTTTGTTGACTGAGGAGCCTGTGTGTTGACTGTCTATTATAATTGATTTAATGCAGTCGACTGTATTAGTAGGCTATTAGACTGAGGCTGACAGGAAAACTATAAGTAGAAACAAAACACGAATTGTTCTAAGACTTTTGTGATCTAACATTTTCATTGTCCCGTTTCATAGAAAGCTCTCAGTTTCAGAAGCTCCAAGAATTCTCCAAGAAGACGGTGGTGATCTTTCTTGAGAGAGATTTAGATTGAGAAGTCATTTGCGCTTACTATTTGATCAACATCTCCACAAAGAAGTTGCTTCTGGTTTGATCTTGAAGGCTTGACTTCCTGTGAAGACTACTGCATTTCACTGTAGGCTTGGTAACCTGTGAAGTATGCTGTGATAGGCTTGGCAACCTGTGAAGCATGCTGTGATAGGCTTGGCATCCTGTGAAGAGTGTTGGTGACACGTTGAGGATTGTTCAATGTGGGTACAGATTGCAGGAGAGGGGATTCTTGTTGCAATTCTGGTTTTTTTATGCAGCTATATTTGGTTTTGGGTTAGAGAGGAGATTTATATTTTTACGTGGTGCTTCTATAAATTCCTTGTTGTAAAAACCGCAACCATTATAGTGCAATTTGCTTCCAAGGTTGGACGGACACTAGATGTAGGCATTGTTGGCCGAACCAGTATAAAAATCAGTGTTTGATTTTCTCTATCCCTGCACTCTTTAAATTCAGTCGACTATACATGTTTAGCAGTCAACTACGTTTTTCTGCTGCATTACATTTTTCAATAACTTTCATTTCAAGGAAAGATCAAAAGCTTTGAATTTTCATACCAAGATTGCGAAAAGATTTTAAATTTGAACTAACACCAATTCACCCTCCCTCTTGGTGTAAAATGAAGTCAACCTGTTTCCTAACACAGTCAACTACATTGTGAATGGATTCGACTATGCTAAAATCTTTGAGCAGATTTTGAGAATCAGTGCTCTATGTATTTTTGAGATGAAAAGAATTTCAAAATGTTTTACATGGTTGATGTCGACTATGTGTTTTACACATTCGACTGTATCTGTTATCTGATTTGGAATTTTGTTATGCCCTTGCACTCTAACGACTATATTTTTAAAAGTTAGTTGAGCATTGATGACTTGGTCAACTATATTAAATGTGTTATGTTATTTGTTGACCGTGAGCTACTAAGTTGACTGAATTGTTATAACTGTCATAATACAGTCGACTGAATTAGTAGTGTAATCGACTGAGAATCTGACTGTATAGCAGAAATCTATAAATAGGCTGAACACAGGTTTGTTCAGAGACTTTTGATAAACTAATAATTTTCATTTTTGTTTCAGATTTCTCTTAGCTCCAAGAATTCTCCAAGAAGACGGTAGTGATCTTTCTTGAACGAGATTCATATAGGAGACTCTCTGCGCTTACATTTTGCTGATCATTATCTGCACAAGAAAGGAGCTTCTATGTGATCGTGTTGAAGGCTTGGCATCCTATGAAGACTGCTGAATCGTGTTGAAGGCTTGGCATCCTGTGAAGACTGCTGGAATTGTACCTATTGTGATACAGGGGGATAGTTCACTTTGAGGATTGTTCAAAGTGGTGTTGTAGATTGTAGAAGAGGGGATTCTTGCTGCAATACTAGTTTTGTTCTGCAACTATATTTTGGTTTTGGATTAGAGAAGAGATTTATATTTTTGACATGGAGGTCTTCTATAAATTCCTTGTTGTAAAAACCGCAACCATTATAGTGCATTTGCTTCTCGGTGGAAGGACATGGATGTAGGCATTGTTGGCCGAACCAGTATAAAAACATGTGTTTGATTTTCTCTATCCCTTATCTTTTAAATTCCAGTCGACTCTATTTTTTACGCAGACAACTACGTTTATTCTGCTGCATACAATTTCTGATTGCTTGCATTTCAAGAAAGTTTAAAAAGCTTTATACTTTGTTTTCAAGATTGCGAAAAGAACTTACTTTTGAAACATCACCAATTCCCCCCCCTCCCCGCTTGGTGTAAAAAGAAGCCTAGATGTTTTCCAACAATTGGCAACAGAGCTGGTTTTCATAAGATATTTGAAAAACTAGTCGACTCTGTTTTTCTTTGATTCAACTATACAAATCTGGGGATGGCTTCCTGTTTTCAAACTTTTAGTGAAGGTGCTTCAACAAATAGACCACCTCTATTTGCTGGTGAAAATTATCCATTTTGGAGAGTTAGAATGCAAATCTTTCTTGAATCGCAAGACAAAGGAATTTTGGATGCCACATTAAATGGACCTTTTATGCCTACAAAAACTGTTGATGATAAAAGTGTTTTGAAACCTTTTACTGGGTGGACTGCTGATGAAAATAGAAAGGCTCAGTATGATCTTAAACCTAGAAATATTATAGCCTCTACACTAACTATTGATGAATTTTTCAGGATATCTCAATGCAAAACTACAATGGAAATGTTGGATGTCTTAGAGGTAACTCATGAAGGCACATATGAAGTAAAGAGAGCAAGAAAGAATTCTTTGGTACATGGGTATGAATTGTTCAGAATCAAAACTGGTGAAAACATCTAAGATGTGCAGAAATGATTCACTCACATAGTAAATCATCTCATGGCTCTCAAGAAGGTATTTGACAAAGAAGAGATCAATATCAAGATATTAAAAAGTCTGAACAGAAATTGGCAACCAAAAGTCACAACAATCTCTAAATCCAAAGATCTCACAACGATGAACATGGCTACCTAGTTTGGCAAGTTACGTGAACATGAATTGGAACTTGGTAGATTAAAGGATGAAGAGGAGATTGAAGAAATGAAGTTCATTGCTCTAAAGGCTACAAGCAAGAACAACTTAGAAACAGACATGGACGAGAAAGAATTGATGAGCTTGATGGTAAGGAAATTTAGTTGACTGTTAAATAATGATAGTCAACTGACTAACCTTGTAGGTCAAGGCAAGAAGAAAAGCTTCAGTACAAATGTTGTCCAGTGCTATGAATGTGGAAGAAGGTCACATCAAGCCTGATTGTCCTGATTTAAAGCCGAAGCAGAAAGGAAAGAAGAGGTTTCCTCAAGGTAGAAACATGAAAAGAAAATGACCATACATTGCTTGGGAGAACTCAGATTCTGAAAGCTCAAGTGATCAAGATGCTGATCTAGAAGAGGAATCCAATATTTGAAACATGGCTGGAACACTAAGTGATGACAGTGACAGCGATGAAGAATTCGAGAAGCTGCCAATAAAAGACAAGTATCAACAACTAATTGAAGCATTCAGAGAACTGCATGTTGAAGTAATGCGAATGGAATACAAGGTTAATCGACTAAACTCTGAAAGAAGAGATTATGAGTATAGAATTAATAACCTTGTTGCTGATAATGAGAAATTAGAAAAAGAATCAAAAGAAGCTTTGTTATCTAGTAAGAAGGTTGAAATTAAAACTTTTACAGTAGAAAAAGTTTGTGAAAATTGTTGATGAGTCGATATTTTATACCATTAACTTAGTTTTTCGCGCCGAATTGTGTTGATGATTTGCGCCTAATTCTTAGCTATTGTGTCATTTTCACCATTTGGGCTTAATTAGACCAATAATTCTGATTTTAATTAATTTGAATTAATTGAGCTTAATTATTCCTATTTTTATTTTTCAGGGAAATTTTGGAATCACACTGTGAGACTCTTGGAAGGGCACCAATTAAGTGAAGACTCTCCACAACGATACTTTAGGATTAGTCAAATTTTAATTTAGTAGATTAGGCTTTTTAAACTAAGTTTTGTATTTTGGGCTAATTTTGGTAGATTAGACAAAAGCCCAAATTGTAAAATGGTGACATGGCCCTAGGGTTTTAGATGGGTGGACGCCACCATTAGCACAAGAATTTTTGGGGGACATAGGGATTGTGGCCGTCACTTGGCAAACGACATATTATTCATTCTTGGTTTTTGCTATAGCCTCTCCTTCCGAGAGAACACCATGGCTGGAAGCAAAGCTTTTTTCTTTTCAAGTTGAATGCATTTACGTATTTTACTCTCATAGAATGAATGGATAACACACTTCTTCTTCTTTCCTTGCTTACAAGTTGTTTACTTTTGGGTGAATGAGGAAGAGTATGGTTCATTCTCTCTTGTAAGCTTTTATATTTAGCATTGTGTGCTTATGCTGGAATGTTGGAGAGTCGTGAATGTGGGGATCTCACGGTTTCCATGATTGAATAAATGAAGCATTGTGCTGGCCATTTGCTTGTGGTTTTAAACGTCTGGAACAAGGATGAACATCTATATCTTTTTAGCTTATTCTCATTGAATGAAAGAGGAACGTACAACAACCCATTATGCTAGTCCTTTGCTCTTGAATGGTGGCTTTGCTGGAAGAATTTTCTCTGCTGCAGCTGCCACTTTCATTTGGTGATTGTTTAAACATTGATTGGAAGAAGTGGATTGAATGTTGGCTGGATGGGACGGCTAGTCCTTGCTTTGTCTCTTTCATATTGAAGATGTTAGTTGGCTTTTGATGATAAGATGNGCTGGACAATTTTGGNAGCCACGACCANATANAGGAAAGCTAGGTGATTATTTATTAAAGTGACACATTTATTATTGGTAGAATGGAAGAGTNGGGTTCNTTGATGTCTAGCATNGGTGAGCTACTNCAGCCATCTTGGGAAGCACAAGGGAGAAAANTCTTNTTCAATTGAAGAAAGAAAGTAGATGTTGCTTGTGATGATGGTATGGTGGTTGTCTTTTGGGGAGAAGTTCCAATTTATTTTTATTTGAAGAATGCTACCAAATCACNTCCATCAATTCGGTGCAGGGGTGCGTTGATGAATTTGGAGGAANATTTTTTTTNATTNCTTTTCAATTAGTAAAAGAAGTGTTGACTTCATAGTTGGTGTGCCACGGCCTGTGTGCAGAGGCTTCACTCAATTGAAGTTTTTCTTTTCTTTTTATTAGTTGATTAAATTAGAATTAGGTTAGAGGAGTAGGTAGGCATGATTGTCCTTGGTGATGGAAACTCTTGGAAGTCATTTAATTTTCAATTGTGAGAAGCATTTCTTTTGGATGATGAAGCATATGGTGCAAGTGTGTCACGGTCACTCATTTTTTTGGAAGACTCGGCAAAGTGAATTTGTAGATGAAGAGAAGTAATTTTTTTTTTACTATTTGGTAGCAAGGCAAATTGACGTCAACCTTTGGGAAGAGAGAGGAATTAATTTTCTTCACCTTGAAGCCTTGGGAGGTCACGTGACTTGGTGGGAAAAATTACATTCACTCATTTCTTTTGCTTTAAATTGTTTTGCATAGTCTATTGAGTTGTGTTTCATTTCTTTTAGTTTAGTGATGCATATAAACAATTTTCATTGTGCTAGATAGTTGTTGGTTGCAATGTTGGGTCTGTCATTTTATTTTACTTTAATGTTTTCTATCTTACTCGGTTGTGTTTAATTTCCATGGATTTTAAATTAAGTTTAATTCTCATCTCAAATATTTTCAAAAACCCCCCCTTCGTGTTAGACTCGATTCTTGAACCGCGAAATTGGTCTTTGGGAGACGACCTAGGGGCATTCCCTAGCTATACTGCATTTATCCACTGCATCAAATTTGTGTGGGTTGCGACAGCCCATCAATTGACCTGCTCATATTGAAAAGATAAGTTACTTTACTAGCACGCTAGCTAAGTTTACTCAAGGAAGAGACAATTTAAATGTTGTTTTAAAATCAACTGGCAGAGCAATTTACAGGCTAGGAATTGGTTACAAAGCTCAATCTAACAGAACCAATGCTAAGAAATTTACTGATTTAAGTAAACCTGCTAGAAATGCATGTTTCTGTTGTAATTGTGTTGGTCATACTATTAGAAATTGTTATTACAGAAATGTTGTTGTTCCTAAAGGATTACATGTTTGGGTACCAAAGGAACAAGTAACAAGGACTGACAATCATGGACCCAAAGTTAAATGGGTACCAACAACCAAAACTTAAATTATTTTGCAGGATATATTGCAGTTTCAGTTGATCTCAAGGATGAATCAATTATGGAATACATAAAAAATCTTGAGTATCTACAACTGGTAACACTGTATTAATATACTCCATTGTGCCTGATTTGATTGGTTGTGATTATGTGATTGGTTGAACATCTTGTTTGAATTGATGGTCCATTTGATTGATTGTTTGAACCTAAAACTCTGTTTTTCTGTGTATCTTAGTCGACTGCTTGTTTAATTCATTCGACAATGTTTTTCAAAAGTTTTTAAAAAATCTATTTTCAGAATGTTAGAATTTGATGAACTTGTGTATGTGGGTTTAATGCAAAATTGTTAGTATGTCTTTATACATGTGAGTCACGTTCTTTAGAAACACCATAGTCTCTGTAGAACACTCTTTCAGTCTCCTTTGACTGAGAAAGAAAGTTTCGTGAACTCTTATTCTATGGCATCCTCAAGTCGCTCCATACGAAGAAACATAAGAAAAAAGATTTCTGAACCAAGAATGTCTGATCCAACTGGCTAGGGTAGTGATGAAGCAACTCACGAAAGATTGCTTAGTGCAACTACAAAGACTGTTGTCCCTCCTATGAACATAAATTTGAATCTGTTCGAAGGGGAAGGATTCATGTTTCCTGAATGGTTAGAAAGGCAAGGTCTGTCAATATTTGTGCAACTGAAGGGATGGTGATACCCTGACCTTGTGAAAGTATTTTATCACAAACTGAGGATGATTGATGACAATATTTGTTCAAGGGTAAAAGGATTTGAAATTATCATTGATGACTTCATATGGAACATGGCTACAAATCTACCTTCAGAAGGAGCTTTGTCACATTTGTCATCTCCTCAAACCAATATCTTATTCAACAAGAGGAATGTCTATAAGGACTGGTGTTAACACTCTGGCAAGTGTACCAGATCGTTTCAAGTAATATAATTGGTAAACTCAATATCGTTCTTCCGAAAGAACTCGAAGGCCTTATCGTTCGTGCAAATTGCAATCGTAAGACTTGTAAAGAAAATTTAATTGGTTTGGATGCAAGAAAAACAAGTAAACATGCAAATGCGATTGATTCAATTGGCGAGAAAAAGACTATGGATGGATGGAGTTGTTGGGGTTTACAATTTCATCTTATTCACTCTCTCTTATCTACTCCTCTTATTTGATTCGCTTTGTTATCTAATTGTCATGCAAACTTTCTTAGTCTACCCTTAATGATAACGGTCTAAAAACCGTTATTTTCATACGTAAATTTGACAGTGAAACACACCCTTTGAGGCTTAGAATGAGCTCTAAATCAAGTAAAACACTTAAGTTGAGTCTCTTGAGAGTCAAAAGTTGGTTTTAGAGATATTATGCTTGTTTTGCAGGATTTTTGGATGAATTAAAGATGGAAGTGAAGTAAGGTGGACTTAGACCCATGAAAGAAGGGGAAAATGATGAAAAGAAGGGCCAAACAAGTCACTCTGCGCTTAGAGCGATTAGAGGCAAACCGCTCAGCGGAAAAACTGACCGCTAAGCGGCCAGAGCGGCTAGAGGCAAACCGCTGAGCTGTCAAATTAGGCGCCTGGGCGGTTGTCTGTTTTTTTAGCTAGATTATGTAAATCTTTCTATTATCTATCTATATCTTTTTGGGCTTATATATAGCCCCAGTGCGAATTAGATAGGGATTCTTTTGATAGAGAGAATGTCCAGAGCTATTCCACACACCTTGGAGGAGGTTCCTTGGATGCTTAGGCTCCATTCAACCAAGTTTAGGGTTATCTCTTTCATTCTTTAATTATTTTCATCTAGTTTCACCATGATTATGGTGAACTAAACCCTTTGTTGTTGGGGAACAATGTAATGTTTTGAAACTCTCATATATATTAAAATTCTTATTTATTTCATATGCTTGTCATATACTTGGTTATTAATTGTTGGGTTCTCATTTGCGCTCAATGCTTTTATGGTTTAACTCATTCAGTAAATGATGTTTGTCTTTGTCGATATGGGGACGTACGATAATGTCATGAACTGGTGGGAAATTCCTTGATTATGCTAATATCGCCTAAGGATAGGGACAGGACGGTCAATTGCATTTGCTTCAGAATGCATTGCATTATTAGTTACTAGGGGAGACTAGGGATAATAAGCCGGTAATTAGTAATAGGCTCTTTTCACCAAGGAATTGGGCTAAGGGTAATTAAGAAAGTTTGCATGGAAATTAAATAAAGAAGTGAATTAAATAAGAAGAGTAGATATATGAGAGTGGATAAGATGAAATTGTAAACCCCAACAACACCATTCATCCATAATTCTCAAAACCAATTGAATCAATTGAATTGTATGTTTACCTTTCTTCTTTGCATACAACCACCAAATTTACTCTTTTCTCAAGTCTTACGCGAAAAGGTACATGATAACGATTTGGTGGTACACTTGCCAGGTACTTAACAAGTTTTTGGTGCCATTGCTGGGGACTCGTGGTTTAACTTATCTAGTAGTGTAACTTGTTTAAGTTTGACTTGATTGTATATATCTTTTTATCTTTTTATTTTTTTTTTTATTTTATAAAATATAAAAAATGCTACAAGGGTTTGTGTTTCTTGTGCATGCAACAGGAGACGAGACATACTAGGAGCAAGAAAAATACGCAACCTCTTCTTGAAGGCTTAAGCGAGAGAAGAGGGAGAAGGAGAGTCAGACGCCCATCTAGGGATTTGTTTCCTTCACCTAACAGATTACTATCACCTTCACCAGATAGAAGAACAGAGGAGATGACTGAGAGAACTCCTCCAAGATGCACTCTTACAGACCAATCAGATACGGTTGGCCCTTTCCATTTTAGCAGCATAGTCATGTCTGCAGATCAAACGACCAACATGGTGATGAATTCAACACTTATACACCTGGTGCAGAGTAAGCAGTTTCATGGCTTGTCAAATGAGAATTCCTATGATCATTTGACAGCGTTCAGTGAAATATGCAATACAGTGAAGATGGCAGGTGTGTCAGATGAAAGAGTAAGGCTTAGCTTGTTTCCTTTCTCATTGGAGGGCAATGCTAAGACGTGGCTCAATTCCTTTTCTGAAGAACATTTACAACTTTGGAAGCTGTGACTAGAACATTTGTCAACAAATATTTTCCACAATCTAAAGTTACTCAAGGAAAGCTGGAGATTTCATCATTTAAACAAGGCATGGAAGAATCTCTAACTCAAGCATGGGAGCGATTCAAAGGACTACTCAGGAAAACACCAGTTCACGGATTTGACAAGACAACCATTGTTCTTGCCTACCTTGGTGGACTGAATATGCAGTCTAAGATGATGTTGGACGCCTCAGCTAGAGGTGACATTAAACAGAAGACTGAGGATGAAGCCTATGACTTGATAGAGAGAATGACAACTAATGGTCAAGAAGCATATAGTGAAAGGGGCGCACCAACTCAACAGAGAGGAGTCTTGCACTTACCTGCAAATGATGCAATGCTAGCTCAAAATCATATTTTGACCCAAAAGCTAGATACATTGACAAAGATCCTTTCAAACTTCCAAAGGAGCTCCGTAATGTTCCTCAAGAAAAACAACTATGTGATCTTTGTGGTGGAGACCATATTAATGGTCAATGTGCTATACCTGAGGAGATGCAGCAGGAAGCTAACTATATGGGGAACCAATACCAGTTTAGACAAGGGAATTTCAATCAAGGCAATCCTAGCCAGGGTTGGAAAAATCATCCAAGTATTGGTCAACAACAAAATAACCCATCAGGGCAACAAGGAAGCTTCAGGCAACAACAACCTTTAACTATGTGGGAGCAGGTGGCACATTTGACAAAGGTTGTCCAACATATGAGTAAAAGATTTGACGAATTCATAAAGGTATATGATTCAAATCGCACCAGTGATCAAGCTACTGTTAGGTCACTAGAAACACAACTTGGCCAACTAACAAAGAGGATTGAAGTCACAGAGAAGAATCAAGCTAGGGTTAATATTGATGTTAATCCTAAGGAGGAATGCCATGTTGTTGTAGTAAGGGAAAAAGGAGAAGCAGAGGAAGAGGCGATTGAGATTAACAGTGATGAAGAAGAGGTAAGTGAGAATGATGAGTTTGGTGAAGAAGAGAAAGAAGAAGAGGGATTGGAAGAGGTTGAGAAAAGAAGGGATGGTCACAATGGGCAGATGAGAGAAATATTTAGACATGTGACTACAGTTCCTATGGAAGAAAGTCATCCTCAAATTCCTGTTTATACAAAGAAAAGTAATTATATTGAAAAGGTGATAGACCTTGATGCAGAAGAGGAAGAATAGGAAGTATTTGTGCAGCCAAGAAAGGAACACCATCCACCTAAAATGAAGGATCCAGGGTTGTTAACTCTTCCTTGCGTGATAAATGATGTGGATATAGGAAGAGCAATGATTGATTCTGGGTTTAGTATAAATTTAATGCCTTTAAGTTACTTGAAGAGAATTAAAGGATTAGTGTTAAAACCAGCAAACACCACTATAACAGTTGCAGATGGTTCTGTTAAGAAAACAGCTGGTAAGGTGGAAGATACAATTGTCCTTATTGAGGAGTTGGAATTCTTGATTGATTTTGTAGTCGTGGACATGGAGAATGAAGGAAGGATTCCATTAATTTTAGGAAGACCTTTTATGAGGAGTTCCAGAATGGCAATGCGTATCCATGATGGAATAGTAACTTTGAAAGATCAAGAATGTGTGTTAATGTATAATTGCTCCAAAGGAAGGAAAGTGAAAATAAAGGAAAGGAACAAACATAAGAAGGCAAGAAGAGAAGCTGCATTAGAGCACAACATAACAGGTACCAATTCTAATAGTTATAATGTTTTGTAGGTATCTGAAGAAGAAGAGGTTGACAAAGGAGGCACTATCCACACTGAATACGCACCACTTCCAATAGGAGCGCAAGTGAGATTCAAGGACAAGAAGTGGCTCGTTATTAAGAATAAAGAAGATGACAAGTTGGACATTAGGAAACCATTCACAAGAGCCATAAAAAGAGTGGATAGAAAGCAACTAATGAGTTGGGTTGATGAAGATCCCAACTGGGATGGAATGAATTAATTTTATCTAAATCGCACTTTGTATAAACATTTGTAGTTTTAGGATATTTGATTTTGTACTTTATTGAATTTTTGAAAACTTTTTGGGAAGCATCTACTGAGGGATGCTAAATTTTATATGTATCTACTGAAGGATACAAGGTAAGTACACCTACTGAAGGGTGTTGGAAGGAGAAGCACTTACTGATGAGTGCTAAACAGGTTTGGATCAGGCTCTTGACGTTAAACAAGCGTTACCTGGAAGGCAATCCAGTTGATTATTTTGTTTTAATCCTGTGTTAAGTGCATTACATGTTTATGATTGCATCTGAAAGGGGAAAGGTATATATATTTGAGAAATTGAAGGTTGAAATTAAGTGCTAGAGGGAAAGATTACTCAAAAGAAAGCAAAAAGAGGAAGAAGAGAAATCACGCGCAAACCGCTGAGCGGTGCATTTTACCGCTAAGCGGTTGCGGCGCTGAGGGGTTTGGCTTTGCTTAAAAGCTGAGCGGTTTTTTACATTTGACACTTTGAAACTCTTATTTGCATTCCGCCTAAGCAGTGTCCCTAAGCCTTAACACCCTTCTTTCACTTTGAAAAGCATTTTAGAGAGATTTCCTCACTATCTCATTCACCCTTTCACCAAAAATTCATTTTTTCACCATTACTTTGTCAAAGTTTGGGGTTTTTGGTTGAGGAACTTGCATTGGAGAGGACATACATCATCAATTAAGTAACCTTTCTGCGAGAATTCATAATCTTCACTCAAGAATGTCTACTTCAAAGAGAGTTAAAACAATGGGCAGTAAGAGGAAGGAACCAGAGAGACCTAGAAGATTCTATTCTTTGAGGTTCCTTTCAAGGAAGCATGAGGAACACTTTGCTATAGTCCAGGAAAGGCGACTGTTGATGGAGAGAAAAGCCATGTGCATTCCTGACTTGGCTCCAGAATTTGGTCTGGAGATTGAGAGGCGAGGTTGGGAGAGACTAACAACCTATTAAAAGCCATGTGCATTCCTTCAGTTCCACCGTTTGAAAGGCTAAGGAGTGCTATTAATGCCTCCTATTTTCGTCAGTATTGTAGAGGGGATGAGCCAACTAGAGCAGTCCCTTGGAGACCTCCAAGGAGGCCAGCAGCACAGCAGGAGGATGAGCCTACAGATGCACCAGCAGAGCAGCCTGAGCCATTCTAGATGAGAGACATGTACATGTCTCTGATGGAGGCGAGGATGGAGTCCATATACAGAGGGCAGGAGGCCACTCCCGAGATGATCATGGGACTATATGACCAGCCACCAGTGCACAGGTGGACTATGGATGAGTTCCGTAGTGTGATGGCTTGGCCTCGAGGACAAGCACATGGTAATGGATCCGGAGCTGCTGGAACTTCAGGAGGACAGGGTGATGACGAGGATGATGATGAAGATTTTGAGGATGCCCAGGAGGGTGAGGATGATGATAGCTCAGATGAGGATCTTCGTTGATGGCATCTACTGATGGATGCCAAGTACTGACAGGGATTTCTCTTTTTCTTTTTCTTTGTACTTTGGATTAGTAGAATAGGTTAAATTTATGTTTGAGTCTATGCTTGGCTTGAACACTTATTCAGATAATGGTTCCAATTTATTGCATGATGAGTTGTTTATGATTGATGATTGATTGTGGATGATGATTGAGAATGTGGGAATGTTAATATCCAAGTTGATGGTTCACTAGCTATGTGAACAAATGAGTAAGTGATTCATGATTGTGATTTTGATGCTAAACAGGATTCATGTGTGAAGTAAGAAAGCCTGATAATGTGAGGTATTGAGCTTTAGAGTATTATTATTGTGTGCACTATTTATAGGGAATCACGAATGGTATTGACTTAATCTTGATAATTGATTGAATTGCGTGTGTGTGTCATATGATCAAGGCCATGCTTGGTGATGGGTGTCGCGGCCCACACAAATTTGATTGCATAATAAGAAATGCAGTATAGCTAGGGAGTGACCCTAGGTCGTCTCTCAAGGACCAAATGTGGTTCGAGTCTTAGGTCTAACACGAAGATGGGGGGTTGAAAGTGTTTTTGAGACGAGAATTAAATTCAATTAAAATGCATGGAAATTAAACACAACTGAATAAGATAGAAAATATTAAAGTAAAATAAAATGCCAAACCCAACATCACAAAGACAATTATCTAGCACANCAAAAATTATTAAAATTGCAACAATTAAACTAATAAAGGAATAAAACATATTGCAGCAGGAATAAACATCTCTGTACTTAAACTAAGAAATGGAACGTAGCTTGGAAAAAAGAAATAACGCGTAGACTCGTAAAGGAAAACAACATCNCGGCTAAAAAAAATAAACATCAAGATAATACATGGAAATTAATAATGGAGCAGTTCATCAATAATCATCACCATCACTTCCTTCCATCATCAAGNGTGCAAAAGCTAGAAAAATTGAATGAGCTGCTTCTAAATATCTAATGAGTTTGTGTGCATTCAAAATAATAAAAGGAAAATAACAAAGTGCTGCAATGGAATTAAAAATGGCAAAGAGAGAGGCGTGATTCTTTATTACAATCAATCAACCCGTGTCAACAGCAATTGTCCTAGGAAGCTCCATTCAAACGTTCGAGACNAGTCTCCAAGAAGGTGACGGCTGTCCCCTCATATCCTAGGTNTGTGTGCTTTTTATATGCTGGCTTTCCCAATGCTACGGGCCTTGAAGTTGCCACACGTCCCAAGCTGCTGGAACGNGAATGTGTGTTGGCTTAAAGCTTGCTGTATGCACCGCTTAATGAATGNTGCAACCAAGCTAGCTGGAATTGCGCATGGGCTGGGANAACTTTTCTGCTTAAATGAAAATGGGTTGCTTGCTCAACCATTGAACCCAGTGTGTTTCAACNGCTGTACCATCTATCTTTATCAAGCCCAAATGCATATGCTGCCTTCGTATGAAAGTTGCTGCTAGTTGATGGATGGTNACGTGNTGGATNCTTCAAAAACCGNTGCACCNCCTNTTGCTTTGCTGCCAGCTTAGAATGTGAATAGGGTTGGGCCTGGTCCGTGTGTTGCATGGAGCGTGAAGTTGGCTTGNTGGACCGNTGCTGCTGCANCATTTTTTTTTCTGGTCGATGCCTCATGCTACTTGGATGTTGNAGCTTCTGGACGTGAGAGATTTGNTGGACACACCTCCCGCTTAGCTTGCAACGTGTTGTGTTGATGGAGGCAATATGGGCCATCTGCAGCTCCTTCANTTCTGNTGCAATGAGGATGTGTTTGCTGGACTTGAAGCACATGGGCTGCTGCACACCTTCCTTGCTGGGTGCCACAACCAAAGCTTGCTGGTGGATGCAGAAATACGTTGGGCCGTTAANATGCTGGGTTAAGAGGTGCTGGACCGTGTGAGGACCTTCAAAACGTTGCATGCTNGACTTCTTTTGTTTCACCTCCATTCTTCATATAATGTTGGACCGTGCAGCCCAAATGACTCAACCAAGGAGATCTCCAGCTTCTAAAACNATATCATAGGCCGTGTGCTGCACCTCATATCTAAGCATGGATGCATGAAAAGCTACCTTCGATTTAATTAGTTGGATGTATGTGCAGGCCTTGGACATGAGCTGCTTGTTAAAGTTGCTAGTCGCACCTCCAAGACATGCTATGTGGTGCTACATTTTTCCCGTGACACCCCANTGCATCCACTGCATGCAATCAGCGCTTTTGGTCGTGCANNANCTATTGNTTTTATACTTTTATTTCTTTCAGCCCATGTGACATTTGTTGGACCTCTCATGTATTTTTTCTTCTAATTGCACATCAAAAATAAACCTCTATCTTTGGGCCCAATTTCCATTTGTCATTTAACCTCCAAATGTCCCAAATTATATTTCCAAAATTTTCCCTGAAAATAATAATGCAAATAATTAGATCAGGAAATTCAAATTAATTAAAATTATAATTTCCGGTCAAATTAAGCACAATTAACATAAACGGGAAAATACCGGACAATTAAGCACAATTCCCTGATTAATTCTAGCACAATAAACTAAGTGAATTCGATAAAATATTGACTCATCAAAATAGACCACACTTAGTCTTTTGCACTCCTGGGCAAAACCAAGACGAAAACCAGGGAACAATTCAACGGACATCAGGGAATTGACACAGACTCAACAGACAGACGACAAAGACTCACAGTGAAAGAAACAAACAAAATTACACAATTCTCAAGAAATCTGGACAGAGATAAGAAGTAGAAAATATCCAACACTGAATCAGAGAAAACAGATACTCAGAGAAATCATCCAAGCAATTCAAGACATGGCAAAACGATCAATCAATTCAAGAGATGAATCAAAAGCAACAGAACCTCACAGATGCACTATCAGTGTTTCTCTCAAGTGTCTAGGGTAAACAGTGTCAACTCAATGTACTCAAGAAAGCAAGCAACACACAGACTTGACAATCCTTTAATATCAACACTCAAAACATATGCATGTTCAAATCAAAAGGTCTTTTATGGATGAAATGGGGCCAAGGAAAAGGGAGGATAAATATGGATAAGAAGCTACAAACCAAAAGGAATAGAGGAGCAATGGGGAATAAGTGAAAATACAATCAAATCACACCCAAACCCTCTAATTCAATCCTCTTCTTGACTCCAT
>NW_014543450.1:172806-174117 GCF_000741045.1 Vigna radiata var. radiata | reverse complement strand
TTCCGGTCAAATTAAGCACAATTAACAGAAACGGGAAAATACCGGACAATTAAGCACAATTCCCTGATTAATTCTAGCACAATAAACTAAGTGAAGTCGATAAAATATCGACTCATCACTTGGAAAGCCCTTACTTAGCCAAAGTTTCACCCAAAGAATTTTAAATAATATACCCTTTTTGAACCTTGACCTTAAACAGTATGAAAACCCTTGATTGAATTGATTTACCTTGAGTTAGGGTTGAGAATAATTATAAGTATTGAAAAGGTTCAAGTTTGGGGTTGAATGGGGAAAGTGAAAGGCAAAAGAAAAGAAAAAGAAAAGCATTGAGTTCAAAAGATGAAAAAGATAAATGCATGAAAAGAAAAAAAGAAAAAAGTTTATGCATGTTAAAAAAGAACTCAATGTTAAATGGAAAAGTTGGGAATGAGTGAGATTGGTTAAAAAAGAGAGTGTGCTTGAACTTTGAATAATGATTTAAACTATCTTAACTCAAGGATTTTGTATTCCAGAAAAACCAATTTTTTTGTTAGCCCAGCCACAATACAAGCCTTGGAAAAAGTCCTTGTGATGACATATGCATGTGAAAGATGGTGATTGTTTTAGATGAATGACAATATTGTTTTATGTGACATGTGAACAGTAGAGAGTAGAGTGACCTCCTAAACACTTGAGTGATTGAGTGAAACACTTGCTTGGTGAGAATTGTTAAATCCATGTTTACATCTATGTTTAGTTGATTGATTATGCATGAACAAAACATCTGTTGGAAAAAGATTGATTATGTTAAGCAATTTGGAATGAAAACATAGATACATCTTGGTAGGATTCCACTAAAATTTGAAATTGTATAATAACTTGTCATGAGAAAAGACGTTTTGCAAGTGTGAATTATTTGATGAAGAAGTGGAAAGCCAGGTTTTGTTCTGTTTGCTTGAGTACAAGCAAAGTTCTAAGTTTGGGGTTGTGATAACAGTCTAAAAACCGTTATTTTCATACTTAAATTTGATAGTAAAACAAACCCCTTGAGGCTTAGAATGAGCTCTAAATCAAGTAAAACACTTAAGTTGAGTCTCTTGAGAGTCAAAGGTTGGTTTTAGACATATTATGCTTGTTTTGTAGGATTTTTGGATGAATTAAAGATGGAAGTGAAGGAGGACTTAAACCCATGAAAGAAGGAGAAAAATGATGAAAAGAAGGGACAAACAAGTCGCTGAGCGCTTAGAGCGATTAGAGGCAAACCGCTGAGCGGAAAAACTGACCGCTGAGCGGCCAGAGCGGCTAGAGGCAAACCGCTGAGCGGTCAAATTA
>NW_014543450.1:167790-172476 GCF_000741045.1 Vigna radiata var. radiata | reverse complement strand
AATTGTTGGGTTCTCATCTGCGCTCAATGCTTTTATTGTTTAGCTCATTCAGTAAATGATGTTTGTCTTTATCGATATGGGGACGTACAGTAATGTCATGAACTGGTGGAAAATTCCTTGATTATGCTAATATCGCCTAGGGATAGGGATAGGACGGTCAATTGCATTTGCTTCAGAACGCATTGGATTATTAGTTACTAGGGGAGGCTAGGGATAGCAAGCCGATAATTAGTAATAGGCTCTTTTCACCAAGGAATTGGGCTAAGGGTAATTAAGAAAGTTTGCATGGCAATTATGTAAACAAGTGAATTAAATAAGAAGAGTAGATATATGAGAGTGGATAAGATGAAATTGTAAACCCCAACAACACCATTCGTCCATAGTTCTCAAAACAAATTGAATCAATTGCATTGCATGTTTATTTTTGTTCTTTGCATACAACCACCAAATTTATTCTTTTCTCAAGTCTTACACGATTAGGTTACATGAAAGTTAAGGCCTAAGAGTCCTTTGGGAAAACGATACTCGGACTTACCTGTTTATATTACTTGATAACGATCTGGTACACTTGCCACGGACTTAACACTTAAACCGATCCCTCGGCGAAAAAAGCCTATTACTAATTACTCACTTGTTATCCCTAGCCTCCCCTAGTAATTAATAATGCATGATAAATGGAAGCAAAAATAATTGAGCGTCCTACCCCCCTATCCCTAGGTAGTATTGCTTAATCAAGGAATTTTCCACTAGTTCACGACAATACCGTACATTCCCGTATCAATAAAGACAAACAACAATTATCGAATGAGTTAAACGATAAAAGCATTAAGTGCAGATGAGAAACCTAACAATTGATAATCAAAGCATACGACAAGCATATAAATAAATAAGAGTTTCAATAAAAGAGAGTTTCAAAAGATTATATTGTTCCCCAACAACAAAAGGGTTTAGTTCACCATTGTCATGGTGAAACTAGATGAAAAATAATGGAAGAAAAGAAAAAAAACCCTAGATTGGATAAAAATGAGCCTAAGCATCCAAGAGATCTTCTCCAAGGAGTGAAAACTAGGTTTGACTGCCCCTTTCTGTCAAAAGAATGCATCTAAACTCGCACTAGGGCTATTTATAACCAAGAAAAGTAAAAGAATTTGAGCCCAAGCCCAGCAGACAATTGCCTGGCGTCATATTTTGACGCCCGACAGTTTCCCATTAGTCGCACCACCGCCCGACGTCATATTTCACCGCCCGGCGGCTTCCTTCGCGTCGTGCCACCGCCCGGCGGTCATTTTTCACTGTTGGGCACTGGTCAACTGCACTCTGGTCAACTTTTCAGCATTTTGGTCAACTGGTTAACTTTTCTGGTTGACTGGTTGAATTTTCTGCATTCTACTTGACTTTTCTGCACTGCAATCGTTTGATCTTCAACCTTTCTTTCAATTCATCTCCAATTCTCATCAAAACCCTACAAAACAATGCAAAACAAGCATAATATCTCTAAAAACAACTTTTGAATCTCTTATTCTCTAACTTACATGTTTTGCTTGATTCTAAGCTCATTCTAAGCCTTAAAGGGTGTATTTTGATCTCAAATGAAGCATGAAAATAATTGTTTTTCAACCGTTAGCAACTGGTTAAGATTTCCTAGAAAATATTCCACTGAATGTTTCTATGCTCGTGAAGGTCTAAGAAAAGAAGAAAAACTTATTGTTGTTCTTCTGGCTCGTATCATATTACCAGGAAGAGTCAAAACTGAAAGGATGACAAGAGAAGACATAATATCTTCTTCGCTACTCTAAACAGATCATTGTGTCTTCCATATGCAGTATTAGTGAGCAAAATATTAGTATTACAAGGAGTTAATGTTGAAAATGAGCAGAAGTTCCTATGGGGTTCAGCTAATACATTTGACCTTGACTCTGTTGTATCTCTTGGAATTGTGAAAATTGTCAATGGATGGAATTTCATGGGTGAAGAAGTTGAGCACAGTACTAGAAGTACCTCTACTAATATGGTGAATCTTGCAATAAGGCATTAGGATGAAAGTTCTTTTGACGAGGGCTTCACAGAATCTTTCTAACTCAGCCTAAGGAAATGAAAGAAATGTCATATCTTGTTCCTATTAAAATTGTCTGTCGAAAGTGTTATATAGAGCCTTTTGATATCTTTTGTTATCTTTCGTCATCGTTTGTATATGGCTTATAATGCCATCTTTTGTTGTCCTTTTTTATTTCCTTGATTGTGTCCCTCATTGTAATATCTTCTTTCAAGGAATGAAATTAGTATTTTGAATCAATTCAATTGCCTTAATCTGAATGTTTAATATCTGATTTGTCTGATTGATTGATTCAACTATGTCTTGAGTGAAGTTGAATATGCTTGAATTGTTTTACATCTTTACATTTTGACTTTTGTTACTATTGATTATATTTCTTGCTTAACTAAAATTCTTGATCTGGAAAGGATTTTTGAAAGTTTTGCAGGAAGAACATTGGTTTTGGAATTACAAGTGGAATTCAACAACATTGGAAAACAATATATTCAACTGGAGAAATACAACAAACGACTGTTCTATAACAGGATTATAAATTCCAATTCTGGAATTTGGTTATTCTTTCATTGATTGCTTATTCTAAATATATGTTATTATCTCTGACATAAATTGATCTTTACATATCATATTTGAGATAATAATGTGAGATTGTTGATTGTATCATTGCATGACTAAACTTTTTGCTATTCTATCTTTGATACAAATCTATACAATACTGCATTGTGCATCTCATCTGATTTTAATACCCATGCATAATGACAGGGGGAGTATCACATTTTACACATCTGTATTTCACATGCCTACACTTTAGGGGGAGTTATCATTTTCATGTGATTTAAATGTGCTAATGAGAGCATCACTACATATTGGTTATTGCATATTTCTGGTTGATGCATCTCTGTTTGATATTTCAGCATAGATATCTAGAGCATACCTTTTTTGATAATGCACAAAGGGGGAAAGATTGTATGAAAGCCTTATGAAAGGGGGAGAATATGAAAGGGGGAGAATGCATTTTCATTCTATCTCATATTCTGCTTGATATTTATCTATTATGAATTAGATTGTGCAAACATGGTTGGTTATTAATCATGGTTGTGCATCATCAAAAAAAGGGGAGATTGTTGACAACACAATTTCTATATAAATCTAGTTTTTGATGATACAACACATTGCTTAATAACATGCATATGTTGTTTGCTGTTATTACATGTTCTTATGCAAATTGATTGTTATATCTGTTGAACATGTTTATGTATAGTATTACATGTTCCTATGTTGATTCATTGATATATATATCTGGAACGTGTTTACATGCTTTATGTGCTATGTGTTATGCATCATTTCATATGTTTTACTACACATGTTTTAAAGCTGAAAATCACAAGCAATCTTATGAACTTTAAACTGTGTGACAAATTTATAGTACAGTCGACTACATTGTGAATTGATTCGACTATGCTAAAATCTTTGTGCAGATTTTGAGAATCAGTGCTCTGTGTATTTTTTAGAAGAAAAGAATTTCAAAATGTTTTACATGGTTGATGTCAACTATGTGTTTTACACATTCGACTTATCTGTTATCTGATTTGGAATTCTGTTATGCTCTTGCACTCTAACGGCTATATTTTTAAAAGTTAGTTGAGCATTGATGACTTGGTCAAATGTATTAAATGTGTTCTGTTCTTTGTTGATCGTGAGATACTAAGTTGACTGAACTGTTATAACTATCATAATACAATCAACTGAATTAGTAGCACATTTGACTGAGAATCTGACTGTATAATAGAAATCTATAAATATGCTTAACAGAGGTTTGTTCAGGGACTTTTGCTGAACTGATAATTTTCATTTCTATTTCAGATTTCTCTTAGCTCCAAGAATTCTCCAAGAAGACGGTGGTGATCTTTCTTGAACGAGATTCATAGAGGAGACTTTCTACGCTTACATTTGCTGATCATTATCTGCACAAGAAAGGTGCTTTTGTGTGATCGTTTTGAAGGCTTGGCATTGATAACGGTCTAAAAACCGTTATTTTCATACTTAAATTTGATATTAAAACACACCCTTTATGGCTTAGAATGAGCTTTAAATCAAGTAAAACACTTAGTTGTGTCTTGTGAGAGTCAAAAGTTGGTTTTAGAGATATTATGTTTGTTTTACATTGTTTTGCAGGGTTTTAAGGTGAATTAAAGATGGAAGTGAAGTAAGGTGGACTTAGACCCATGAAAGAAGGAGAAAAATGATGAAAAGAAGGGTCAAGTGAGCTGTTGAACGCCAGAATGGACCGCTGAGCGCTCAGAACGATTAGAGGGAAACCGCTCAGCGGCAAAACTGACCGCTGAGTGGTCAAAGTGGCAAGAGGGAAACCGTTGAGCGGGGAACTTAGGCGCCTGGGCGGTTGTCTGTTTTTATTAGCTAGATTCTGTAATCTTTTTGTTATCTTTTTGGGCTTATATATAGCCCCAGTGCGAATTAAAACATATTCTTTTGGCAGAGAGAAACATCCAGAGCTATTCCACACACCTTGGAGGAGGTTCCTTGGATGCTTAGGCTCCAATCTACCAAGTTTAGGGTTATTTCTTCCATTCTTTCATCATATTTCATCTAGTTTCACCATGATTATGGTGAACTAA
>NW_014543450.1:163203-167750 GCF_000741045.1 Vigna radiata var. radiata | reverse complement strand
GATTATGGTGAACTAAACCCTAGGTTGTTGGGGAACAATGTAATCTTTTGAAACTCTCATATATCCAAATTCTTATTTATTTTATATGCTTGCATATGCTTGATTTATCAATTGTTGGGTTCTTCACCTATGCTTAATGCTTTTATCGTTTAACTCATTCGGTAAATGTTGTTCGTCTTTATGGATATGGGGACGTACAGTAATGTCATGAACTGGTGTTGAATTCGTTGATTATGTTAATACTACCTAGGGATAGGGGTAGGACGATCAATTTTATTTTGCTTTCGTTTATCATGCATTATTAATTACTAGGGGAGGCTAGGGATAGCAAGCCCGTAATTAGTAATAGGCTTCTTTCACCAAGGGATTGGGTTAAGGGTAGACTAAGAAAGTTTGCATGACAATATGATAAATAAGCTAATTAAATAAGAAGAGTAGATAAGATGAAATTGTAAACCCCAACAACTCCATTCATCCATAGTTTCTTAAAGCCAATTGAATCATTGCATTTGCATGTTTACTTTTGTTCTTTGCATACAAACACCAATCTAATTCTTTTCTCAAGTCTTACACGATTAGTTTACATGAAAAGTAAGGCCTTAGAGTCCTTTGGTAAAACGATACTTGGACTTACCCATTTATATTACTTGATAACGATCTGGTACACTTGCCAATGACTTAACAGGCATCCTGTGAAGACTGCTAGAATTGTACTTGTTGTGATACAGTGGGATAGTTCACTTTGAGGATTCTTCAAAGTGGTGTTGCAGATTGCAGAAGAGGGGATTCTTGGTGCAATTCTGGTTTTGTTCTGCAGCTATATTTTAGTTTTGGGTTAGAGAGGAGATTTATATTTTTGACGTGGAGGTCTTCTATAAATTCCTTTTTGTAAAAACCGCAACCATTATTATGCATTTGCTTTCGGGTGGAAGGACATTGGATGTAGGCATTATTGGTCGAACTAGTATAAAAACCTGTGTTTGATTTTTTCTATCCCTTATCTTTTACATTCCAGCCGACTCTAATTTTTACTCAGTCAACTACGTTTTTTCCGCTGCATACAATTTCTGATTGCTTGCATTTCAAGAAAGTTTAAAAAGCTTTATACTTTGTTTTCAAGATTGCAAAAAGAACTTATTTTTGAAACATCACCAATTCACCCTCCCTCTTGGTGTAAAAAGAAGCCTACCTGTTTTCCAACAATATATACATTCATAATTCAAGTGCAAACTCTCTTTTTAACCAATCAATCTTACTCCCAACTTTCCCCTTTTTGCATTGAGCTTATCTTCCTTTTGCATTCTATCTTTTCTATTTTTTTCATGCTTTGCTCAACACCTTAGCTCAATGCTTTTCTTTCTTGTTTTTTCATCTTTCCAAACAACCCCAAACTTGAACCTTTATCAATACCATGAAATAATTCTCAACTCAACTCAAGGTAAAGATTTTCCAAAGGGTTTTCTTTCTGTTTAAGGCTTGGGTTCAAAAAGGGTAGAACATATGATGTTCTTTTTTCTTTGGGATGGAAATTTATGCATTGGCTAAGAAAGGGTTTAATCAAAAATGGCCTTGATCATATGACACATGCATACAATTCAGTCAATCATATAAAATTGGGCAAAATTATTCATGCTTTCAAGTAGATAGCAATCATACAATAAAAAACTCTGGAGTTCAAAACCTCACTCATAGGCTCAATCACTATTCCAGATATTCTAGATAAACATCGTGCTTAGCATCATAATCACAATCACAACATCATCATGCATTTGGTCACATAGCTTGTGAACCACCACCTGTATATCAACATATAGTGCACAATCTCAACATCATCAATCTCAAGCATCATCAAGTAATACCCATCATTCAAATCAATCATCAAACCATCATGAGATAATGCATCCAACTAAGCACATCAAAGCCTAAACTAAAACAGAAGCAAATATAATTCAAATTACAAAACCAAAACATAGAAAAATCATGTTCTAGTGCAGATAGCATCCATCAGTAAATGTTATTTCATCTCCTTTTCTACATCTTCAAAATCGTCATCCTCAACATCTTCCTCTATAGCTAGAGCTTCAGCTGCTCCAACTTTGATTCCTTCATCTTGTTCCCCATAGTCTTGATCCTCTTTCATGACGAGGAGGTCATCCCTGCATCAAGTACTATTCTTAAAACCACAAGAAATCTCATTAAACGTTAGTAGAACAATAAACTTCTTCCAATGAATGTTGAGGAATCAACCCCAAATAGTTGTGCTCTCTTAAAACCCCAAACTTGGATGTTCAAAATTGATAAAAATTGGGTTTTCAAAAGAGAGGATGATAGGAGAAGTGATGGGAAAGCTTTGGAAGAGTGTTTGAAAGTGAAAGAAATGTTGGGGATCTTAAAGTAGACGTTTGGGCAAGCCCTAAGAGCTATAAAATTCATGCAATGGGTCTACAAAACAAAGACCAAATTTAAAAACACTTTGAACCGTCGCCACCGCTCAACGGTGAGTTCACCACCGAACGGTAGGCGCGATTTGGCTTTTTCCCCATTTTTGCTTTGCTTCAAACGTCTTTGACCCTATAACCCTCAATTTCAAGTTTCATGCAATTCTCACTCACATATGCAACAATTAAGCCCTAAATGCAACTAGAACAGTATTAAAACATGCAACATAAACAAATAAATCAACTGGGTTGCCTCCCAGGTAGCGCTTGTTTAACGTCACGAGCCTGACCCAAAATCTTTCTAGAACCCATCAATAGGTGCAAACCTTACCATCACCCATCAATAGGTGTACTTTCCTGGTATCCTTCAGTAGATACTCAATCTTTTAGCATCCCTCAGTAGATGCTATCCTAGTGGCATTCATCAATAAATGTTGTCAGTGACATCCCTCAGTAGATGTTTAATCATATAACATCCCTCAGTAGATGTTAATCTTTCTTGATATCCCTTAGTAGATGTTGTCATCTCTGCCATCAAAATATAACCTACAATAAAATAAAATAAAATCAAATCAAATAGAACAAAATAAAAGATAAAAAAAAATCAGAAACTGGGTTGCCTCCCAACAAGCGCTCTTTTAACATCATTAGCTTGACCTTGTAAAGCCCAAACATCCATCAGTAGGTGTTGATATTTTATGTTGGCGTTCTTCCTTCCTCCATGACACTAACAACATCTCTGAAATTTCCTTTACTAAAGTTTTATTCCGCTGCGTTATACTCTGTCTGTGAACGATACCGATTGTTCGATACAACCAATTGGTATTAGAGCTTGCTATGATAGTTTTTCAAAATTTGCGAAGCTGTACAAAATGGTCCTTTTATTCCTAACAGCACAGTTGATGGTGTGGAGGTAGAAAAACCATACTTTAACTGGACTGCTAAAGAAAATAGATGAGATCAGTTTGATATTAAAGCTCGTAATATTTTTCATCTGCTGTTGTGCTTGATGAATTTTATAGAATTTTAGTGTGTAAGACAGCACAGGAAATGTGGGAAGTTCTCAGAGTCACACATGAAGGAACAGAGGACGTGAAACATGTGAGAAAGAACACTCTCATTCAGGAGTATGAGATGTTCATAATGCAACCTGGAGAAACAATTTCTGATGTCCAAAAGCGCTTCACTCACATAGTGAACCACTTGACTGGGTTGGGTAAGACCTTTGATACTGATGAATTAAATGTTAAAATTCTAAAATCATTGGATAGGTCTTGGCAACCAAAGGTGACTGCCATCTCGGAGTCACAACATCTCTCTCAAATGACGATGCCAATTCTATTTGGAAAGCTTCGTGAGCACTAGCTTGAGTTGAAGAGATTAACTACTGAAGAAGATCCCCTAATGGAGTGCCACTAGATAATAATAGAGTCAAAAATTTTACGCAAATTATTTTTTTAACATTAACATCGCGGAAATAAAAACTCAAAAGTTTAAGCTTCTTAGAACATAAAGTTGAACCTTACAATATCAAATCCATTATTCAAATAAATGAAATAACTTTAAAACATGATAAATTCCCCATAGCAAATTCCCAAATCTCTTATCGTGCTACTCCAGCCTTGCATTATCTGCAACATCATCTACTCCCGTACAAGTACGATCATTGCAGGTGGAACCACAACCACAAAAGAAAAGGGTGAGTAACTAAGGACATAACATAGCATATAATTTCAAAGACAACATCATAACATAGACTAAAATAGTCATCACATCACAACACATCTCAGTATTCAACTCATAACTCAAATCATCACCACCCAGACTATCATATTCATAGCATTACAATACATCACAGTATTCAACTCACAACATAAATCATTTACACAAGCTTCTGTTGTTTCCTTGAATTTTGTCGTACCAAACCTGTTTGGCAAAACAGGGCGATTCGAGCCGCCTTCCATCGCAACTTCAGGCCTATCTCCCTGACTCCTCAAGGAATTACGAGTAAAAACTTCAGTTAGGCGCACCTACCGAGCACTATACTCACACGAGCCGAAGTCATTGGGCGAGACATCCAACCCTCTCTAGTCCCCGCGCACGAGGATA
>NW_014543450.1:160187-161833 GCF_000741045.1 Vigna radiata var. radiata | reverse complement strand
GTATTCAATAGAAGAACTTTGATAATTGAAGAATCAATGCATGTTGTCTTTGATAAGATTGTGGACCTTGAGGTAAATCCTCTTAAGTCAAATAAACCTATTGCAGGTGATGAACACTATTTGAGGGAAGCTCTTGAAGAGATGTATCTAAATGAGAACTATCTTCCAGAACTTCAAGAAACACCTCAAGCTGTTGATCCTGAAAGTTATCAACAACCAAGAGGACTCTCCTTCGACAACATCATTGGAGATATTTCAAAAGGAGTAACTACTAGACATAATCTTAATAACTTTTGTCTAACTGTAGCTTTTGTGTCTCAGATAGAACCCAAGAACATAAAGGAAGCTCTTCAAGATGATAAGTGGTGCGTTGCTATGCAAGACGAGCTAAACCAATTTGAAAGGAATGAAGTCTGGGAACTTATTCCCAAACAAGATGATTATCAAGTCATAGGAACAAAATGGGTATTTAGGGACAAGCTTGATGAGGATGGAAACATCGCAAAGAACAAAGCAAGGCTAGTTGCAAAGGGCTACTGCTAAGAGGAAGGTATAGACAATGATGAAACATATGCACCAGTGGCCAGGTTAGAAGAATTTAGATTGTTACTTGCATATGCATCTTTGGTGAAATTTAAACTGTATCAAATGGATGTGAAAAGTGCGTTTTTAAATGGTTTTATAAAAGAAGAGGTGTACGTTAGTCAACCTCCTGGTTTTGAGGATTTCAAATATCCTGATCATGTTTATAAGTTGAAAAAGCCCCTGTATGGTCTTAAACAGGCACCTAGGTCTTGGTATGAAAGACTTAGTACCTTCTTAATTGATAATGATTTTTCTAGAGGAAAGGTTGATTCAACCTTATTTATAAAGAAAGTAGGAAAACACATCTTGATTNTGCAAGTTTACATAGATGATATTATATTTGGGTCAACTGATGACTCTTTGTGTGAGGAATTTGCAAAAATAATGCAAGGTGAGTTTGAGATGTCTATGATGGGTGAGCTGAATTTCTTTTTAGGACTACAAATAAGGAAAATGAATGGAGGTACTTTTATCTCTCAAACAAAATATTGTAGGGAAATTCTTAAGAAATTTGGCATGGATACTTGAAAAGAAGCTAGTGCACCTATGGCAACCTCTTGCTATTTAGATAAGGATGAATCTGGAAAAGAAGTAAATGAAACTATGTTTAGAGGCATGATAGGATCTTTGTTGTACCTAACTGCTAGTAGACTAGATATAATGCAAAGCATATGTGTATGTGCTAGGTACCAAGCCAATCCTAAAGAATCTCATTTGACTATTGTCGAGAGAATCTTAAAATACCTTAAAGGAACCACTTCTTTTGGACTTTGGAATCCCTCTGATGCTACGCCTAGTTTAATAGGTTATTCTGATGCAGATTATGGTGGTTGTAAAATTGATAGGAAGAGTACTAGTGGAACTTGTCATTTTCTGGGCTGTCCTTTGGTGTCCTGGTGTTGACAAATTGACAAGTGTACCAAATCGTACAAGTAACATAAATGGTAAGACCAAGTATCGTTTTTTCCAAGAGACTCGAATGGCTTTCTCGTTCGCGTGAATTAAAATAATAAGACTTGAAAATAAAAATTAATAAATTGGATTTGAGAACAAAAATATTA
>NW_014543450.1:155717-158732 GCF_000741045.1 Vigna radiata var. radiata | reverse complement strand
AAGAAAAATTGTTTTTTCTAGAATGCAATATCCTTGAGTCAAGAGAGCTATCAAAATATTCAACATTTAAGCACAACTCTCTCACCAATGTCTCTCATTCCCAACTTCTTCCCTTTTCTTTTTTCTTTTTTTCTATTGAGCTCATCTTCATGCTTTTCTTCTTTTCTTTTCTTTTCCTCATGAATTTTTCTCTTTTCACAACAATTGAGCTCAATGCCTTTCACTTGCCTTTTTTTTTTTTTTAATTTTTCCCCCATACAACCCCAAACTTGAACCTTTCCATCACATACAATTAAACTCATCCCAACTCAAGGTTAAGAATTTCAAAACAAGGGTTCACATCCTTTTTAAGGCCAAGGTTCAAAAAAAAGGGTATAAATATTTTCAAGAACTTTTGGTGAAAATTTGGCTAGAGAAGGGTTTTCAAAAATGGCCTTGATCATATGACAATTTACATGCAATTCAATCAATCATCAAGATTAAGGCAATATCATTCATATTTTCNTGTGAACAATGCATACAACAATAAAAACTCTGGAGCTCAAAATCTCACACACATGCTTTCTCACACAAACTTCATTCATACACCCTGCCTAGCATCAAGACCACAATCATAAATTCATCACACATCTATTTCCTGGATATCAACATGTATTGCAACTCAATTCTCATCCACATCAAATAATCATCAAATAGATTCATCATGCAAATTAGTTAGTCAAACATTTTCAGAACTAGTAATAAAGCCAAGAATACACACCGAAATTAAAAATTCAACCTATTCTAAGAATTTAAAATGCAAGAGTGTAAGAAGAAATCTAGGTTGCCTCCTAGTAGCGCTTGTTTAACGTCACGAGCGTGACCCAAACCTGGTTAGCACTTGTCAGTAACTGCACTTCCTTCCACCACCCATCAGTAGGTGTATCGTTCGGATATCCTTCAGTGGATACCAAAAATTTAGCATCCCTCAGTAGATGCTACCCAAAAATTGTTCAGAAAATACAAAAAGTACATGTTCAAACGAAAATACAAATGCAAAACTGAAAATGAAAATTGTTCTTAAAAATACAAATATTGATTTCCATCAAGTTCAACTCTTCTTCTTCACATTGGGATCTTCATCGTCCCACCGGCTCACTTTTCTTCAGTCTACCTCCTTGATCACTGTGGAATATGGTCTTCTAATCTCCATCATTCTGTCATCTCTCAACCTCCTGTTGACAATCCACTTCTTGTTTTTGAATCGCACTGAAAAGCCCCGCAAGAATGATGTCTCCTCTGAAGAGGTTGATTCCTTCTTGCACATCGTCCCTTTCTCATGAATCTGCAAAACATTACAATCGTAATGAAAATTAATACCTGTGGAGTTTTCTTCCTCTACAGCTTCACTTTTGGCTCTTTTATACTTGACTTTCCTAACTGCCCTCTGTACAGTTTCTTTAGAGCCATAAAGCAACACTCGATCATAATCCTTTAACTTTATTCCTCCATCATGGATACGTATAACCATCTTGGAAGTTCGCATGAACGGTCTTCCTAGGATTAATGAATTTTTTCCTTCATTGATCATATCCACAACTATGAAGTCAATCAAAAATTCCAACTCATGAATCTGCACAATTGCATTTTCCACCATTCCAACAGGTTTCTTCATAGACCCATCCGCCACTGTCAAGATCACTTTGGTAGGCTTTAATTTTACCCCTTTTATCTTCTTGATATCACTGAAAGGCATCAAATTAATGCGTGATCCTGAATCAATCAAAGCCTCTCCTAAATCTACATCATTGATAACGCAAGGAAGGGTCAAAGCTCCTGAATCCTCTAGTTTCTATGGATGGTTCTTCTTCCGGGGTTTCACCCACTGCTCCTGATTTTCTTCATAGCCCAGATCAAGTAACTTTTCCAGATAGTACTTGATCTTCTCATCACATTCAAAAGTTTGTGAAGCTGTTCTAGGATTAATGGGTGCCTCATTGAGAATCTTGCGGAGTGATTCTTTAATATCTTCCTTCTCCTTTTCTCTTTCTGCTTTCTTCTCTTCGCCTTTCTTATGCTCAGTATTAATCCTTTCCTCCTCTTCATCCTCACTGCTTTAGATCTCAATTATCTCCTCTTCAAGCTTCATTTTTCTCCTGTTGTAACAACTTTGCACTCATCTTTTGGGTTAACATCAGTATTAGCCCGAAATTGATGTTTCTCTGTGGTTTCAACCCTCTTAGACAGCTGTCCTATTTGTGTCTCTAGTGATCTAAAGGTTGTCTGATCACTCGCTTGTTGAGACTCATAGACTTTCAAAAATTTATCAAACCTATTAGTTAATTCTCTAACAGTCTCAGTCAAGTTGCTTACCTACTGCCATATGGGAGAAGGTTGCTGCCGAAAGTTACTTTCTTGTCCAGAAGAAGTCTTCTGGCTTTGCCCAATACTTGGATGATTTTTCCAACCTTGGTTAGAATTACCTTGGTTGAAATTTCCCTGCTTGTACTGAAATTGAGCCCCCATATAAATCACGTCCTGTTGCATCTCCTCCGTAAAAGCACATTGACCATTAATATGGTCACCACCGCATAAATCGCAAAGTTGCTGAGCTTGAGAAATATTTCTAATTCCCGGAGGAAGTTCGGAGAAGACCTTTATCAACTTGTCCAATTTCTGGCTGAGGAGGTGATTCTGTGCTGCTACAGTGTCTTCAGTAGGAAGGTGTAAAAGTCCTTCTTTTTCCGTGCCCCTCTCACTCTACGACACTTCATTTAAAGCCATCTCTTCAATCAAGTTGTACGCCTCATCTTCTGTTTTTCTATTAATACTGCCTCCAAGAGAACTCCAAGGAACGAAAGCAAGTATGAAGTTTTATCGAACCCATGAACTGGGGTCGCCCTCAATAAACCTTTGAATCTATCCCATGCTTGCCCGAGAGTTTCCTCCATCCCCTGTTTGAACGAAGAGATCTCCAACTTCCCTTGATTAATTTTTGGGGGTGGGAAGAATTTAGTAATAAATTGTTGGACCACT